>NW_020438920.1:2179775-2199782 GCF_000699045.2 Agrilus planipennis | reverse complement strand
GTATTCTGTCGAAACTGCCAGACGCGGATCGCGATTTCGATCTTTTTGGATCTCATCAGCGCGTCGCAGGCAGCTCCGACAGAACACAGACCAACTTTTACCTGCTGTCTTAACAGCGCGTTTTAGAAAATACCACAAATGGTGTGGTGAACGCCATCGTTTCAGCAAGTAGATATCCATATATTTAAATGGACCTTCTTGGAGCATACGTAATCCTAAAATGTAGCATCGTACCACAGATGGCGTTCACCACGCCATTTGTGGTATTTTCTAAAACACGCTGTTAAGACAGCAGCTAAAAGTTGGTCTGTGTTCTGTCGGAGCTGCCTGCGACACGCTGATGAGATCCAAAAAAATCGAAATCGCGATCCGCGTCTGGCAGTTTCGACGGAATACAGACCACTTCGAATTATTTTATTTAAAATCTATTCTGTTCGGTCACGTTGCAAAAGTAAATCAAGGTCGTACATATAAATACTGTTTAACTAACGGTAGTCTTAAACGGATTTAACGTTTGCTGTTTTCGGAGGTCTGTGATACGAATGACGTCTCTTACAGATACGGATGTTTAAAAAATAGTCAATTAAATTAATAACCTTCAAATTACTGTACCGTAGCCATAACTACGATTTCGAGTCACAAATATAATCAATAAAAAAATTAGCAGGTTCACGAAAAAGGCCATGTGATAATACTTATTTTAGATGATATGATGTATTTAAAATAATAAGCGACAAATTGTAAGCATTAGTTTTGATAATAATGTGCTAAGTAGATATTGTATGGTTTCATACGAATGTTTTCAAGCATAAGCGGGTTTGTAAAAGAAATTTATGGATTTGGGATAGCGGATGGTTCGATATATTCTATAATGAGGTTACGATTAATAATACGTCTAACAAAAGAAATGGACTACCTTCGGTAGTAAGAATTTTAAAATGAGTTAAAAATTACCTATTTCAAATGAATCGACTAAATTATTGATTTATGATATGTATTTTGCTTTGAAATACATATTTGATGTAATATACGAGGAAGGCTGATAAATTCGCGGCCTAAGGTACTAAGCGATAACTTATGATCTCGTTACTGATAACACGTCTTTTCTTTATTAAGTCCACTATCACTTTATCCCTTGAACGAGGAACAACACTATGTTAACGGAAATGGAAATTCTGGCAATTTGGAGCACCGCGTTACGATTAAATTCCTTGTTAAAAAAGGAAATATACCTAATGAAATTTTTAAAGGAATTTCATCAGTTCTGCAAGATTCTGCACGATTAGCTCGATATTCCAACAAGGCAGAGAGATCTATGAAGTCGTCTCCCCGACTGGAAATTACTTAGTGAATTGGATCCGATATGGAGGCTTTCTGATCCGGTTATGATGGAAAATCGTCACGCCATATATGATCAACATAGGATCCATTTGAAAAATCCATGTCGGATCTGTTTCTAAGATCCATGACGGATCCGTTTCTAAAATCCATGACGGATCCGTTTCAAAGATCCATGCTGAACCCATTCAACAGATCCATTCCCGATCCAGCCAAAAAATCCATACCGGATCCGTTTAAAGGATCGATCAGAATTATTTTTTTCTTTTTATTAATTTGGCATAAAATAATTAAATCAATATTACCATTTTACCTTAATTTTATTAATGAACTCAAGTAACATTTCCACATAAAAAAAATTAATGCTCGTTGCATACAGCGACTGCTTACACCGTTCGTCAAGCAAAGACGACTGGAGACTTGCAAAGATTTTTTGGACGACTGTCAGGTTCCAGACCTGGCTCCCAGTGACTTCCCTTTTTCAAATTTAAAAAAGGATTAATGGGGACGAAGAGTTTCGGATGATAGTGAGATGAAGGCCGCCAAAGAAAACAACTTTGAAAATAAATCTAAATAATATTTTTTCACTGGTATAAAGACATAAAAGACTATAAAGACACCAGGCTAAATAAGAAAGGTAACATACGTTACATAGACCTGTAATAGCATCTGGGTATACATATAAATAAAATGCATTTTTCAATTTTATTCAACTTGGTCCATAATGTTGTACAGCTTACCGAAATTTGTCTTCGTTTTTACTTTTTATATCACACGTGCGAAAATGTGTAATTTACTGAACATGTGGAATATATTTTTTAAACTGGGTCTATGTGAGAATATCATCTGCTTCTCTGAAATTGAAAATTGTCCTAAACTATTCGCACTCTCAAGATATTGAGCAAGGCGTTACACTGCTCAGTAGAACTGATGCTGTCTTGATTCGAATCTAAAGGCCGTCATCGGTTGTAGAGTGTCCATATCCAGCATCGGAGATGGAAGGACCTCTGAAGACGCTCGCCATTCGTGCTGGTTGAACGTTAGGAAGTACGTAACTCCAACGGACGACGACTTTAAAATAGTAATGCAACGGAAGTGTCATAACCGAAACAGAAAGGAAAATAGCAGTAAATAGTAAATTTTTACGGAAGTGGAAGTTTTTTTAGGCTCAATTTCTTTTCTAGTTGTTTTACTCCTTGCGTTTGTTTCTTGCCCTTTACATTTCCAGATTTTCCCATAAAACCACCACCATAAAACAATAGACTTACGATGCAGTTCACACCTTACGAGAAGTCCTAGTTCGAACCATGCAGGCTAGTTATGTTAAGACTTCTACATTTTGGAAAATACTACAAATGGCGCGGTAAACGCCATCTGTAGTACGATGCTACAGTTTAGGATTACGTATGCTCCAACAAGGTCCATTTAAATATATGGATATCTACTTGCTGAAACGAATCCCGGCGTAGCTAACCTCAACATGATAGGCACGTTACCATAATCGAATAAAATAATTCGAAGTGGTTTGTATTCAGTAAGGGGATAGGTTAGCTTTCAATTTTATCTCATCCACAGTACGCAAACAACTATAACTTAGAAAATACTACAAACGGCACAGTGAACGCCATCTATAGCACAATGCTACATTTTAGGATTACGTATTTTTCAACAGGGTCCACTTGTGTGGATATCTACTTGCTGAAAACGATTCCGGCGTAGGTAACCCAATTAGATAGGCACGTTAGCTTAATCGAATAAAATAATTCGAAGTGGTCTGTATTCTGTCGAAACTGCCAGACGCGGATCGCGATTTCGATCTTTTTGGATCTCATCAGTGCGTCGCAGGCAGCTCCGACAGAACACAGACCAACTTTTACCTGCTGTCTTAACAGTGCGTTTCAGAAAATAAGCTAACGTGCCTATCACGTTGAGGTTGGCTACGCCAGGATTAGTTTTCAGCAAGTAGATATCCACACAAGTGGACCTTGTTGAAAAATACGTAATCCTAAAATGTAGCATTGTGCTACAGATGGCGTTGACTGTGCCGTTTTGATAATGATTGCATCTGAACCCACTTTGCCTATCAGCTATGATCAGTTGTTTTTAATCAAGAATTTATAAAATTTATTTATCGTATATGCATGTCTAATCAAGTTGATTTTGAATGTGAGCGTAAAATTTCTTGAACGAGACTTGTTTGCTTCCTGTGTACGAACCCTATTTTTGTTATTGTTCATATTTCGAATTCTTTGTAGCGACTTATTTGATCAATTTTTACAATACTGACCCACAATCAAGACAATTTGGGAAGGCGAAATAGACAATAAATTATCAAATCGATAGTCGAAGAAAAGCGGCTTTCCGCTTTGTTCAGATCTTGAATACGTACATGACCCACTTGACGCGACCCTAGGATTTTATGACTCCAGAGGGTGATCGTGTTTCTAAAATTTAATTTAAATATTTTGAAAAGTACGACGTGGAAAAGGGAAATTCGTACAAATATTATCTTAAGCGTATATGCCCAATGTAAAGCCTTTTGAGAAATAATACGCTTTGTTCAAAAGATTTTAAGAGTTCAGTTGGTTTAGGATAGTTTTTTAGATGTGGTTGAAAAAATTTATTTCTCACTTTCACCAAATTCTACATATTAACTCATGCGACTTAAGAATCATAAAAGTCAACAAAGAAATGTTTAATTTCTATGTTTGGTGAGTATTTCGCCTTACTTGTTACTTGTATAATATACTGTTATGATAAAAGAATTATTTTTTGAGGATTCGTGTGAAGCAAAAGATATTTTCGGGTCGTTGTATTTTTAATGGCACCGTCACACGTATTTACATGTACGTGTACTATTTAATGACGTAGGAACATTTACTTACGTCAGATAAAGTGTTACTATAGTTTGTATATTTACATATTTTACAGGTACGTACACATAAAAATAGTGAACGTAAACGTATTTTATTACTTAATCAGATATGCACGTTTATATATGTTACCTTGGTTACACATATTTTATTAAAAAAGCTGCTTTTCGTAGTAATGCGTTCATAAAAGTGATTATAGATTTAGTTTTGACATCTATCGTCATTGAACTCAAGCTTCTTTGTTTATAACGTTCTAAAAATATATGTATTAAAAATTCAATGTTTCAAAGTGTTCTACACTAGTATAAAAAAATAAAGCAATACAGCCTACTAAACTCAACCATTTGTAATATTGCGAGCAATAGTCGTAATGAGAAGTACGAAAACGCCACTTCGTGTTCGATCAAATGGATGGGTGAAAATAATTCAATTTTTGCAATATAAAATTCCTAGCATGAAAGCATAGCTTTTCAGCATTAATTTATTTGTTTGTACGTCTAATGTCTATAATCTTTCCGAATCTAGATATTTGAATTCAAAAGCAAAAGAAATTTGAAACATGATCGAAATGTATGATACACTCCTCCATGCAGCCCCATCCCTTTGAAGTTGAATTGACAAAATAAGGCTGGATAATTTACAAGTGCAAGTGGGATTATATAGTAGGCATTCTAAATCGGGGTTGAAACTTCCTGTGAATATTTCAAAAATTAGGCCCGAAAGTCAAAAATCAGCTGCGACTGGAAAAATCAGTTTGCATGCTTCAAATGAAGTTATGAAGTTGGCAAGCGAAAATTGTAAAATTGGTTCGAGAAATCCTAGATAGCTAGAACCGCACTCATAATTAGTAGCTAGTTAATCTCTGGCGATGTAAACTACTATCCAAGGGGTTATTTTTCGATCTTGATGATCCAACAAGCGCTATAATACCAAGTGAGAGTGTTGAGAACTACCGCTTTGATCACGACATCTGTTAGTGAAAATTCTAATTAGAATAAGGTTGCATTGTGTACTGTTGATATGTTAGATTCATTTGCATAAAAGTAAATAGAACAAATAATAATTATCGAAACGCAATGAAAATTGCTAGTTCACCTGATCGTATTGATTCTACAAATAGATTTGTCTGTGCTGTTAGGAGCTGTAGCAGTAAATCAAATAAAAACTGCGATTTAGAGAGTGTCAACTCTATTATCAAATTGAAATAAACTACACGTACTTCATTGGCAGAGCTGGAAAAAGCACTCATCGAAAAAACTCTAAGCCTTCAACTCAAACTCCTTACTTAGTGGTTTGGTGGATCCTTGAAGCATCAGTTACATTTTAAAATCCATGAACTTCGAGTTACCAATTAGGTTCAAAGCTCTAAGAAGTTTGAAAGAGCTTGGAATCCTTTGAAATACAAATTACGAAACACTTTTATAAATTTCAAGTCGCGAGTGGTGAAGTGAGAAGAAGCCAAAAAAGCCATCTCTCCTCATGGAACAAAATAATGGAATTTAACCTAACTATTTAAACTTCTAACTAAACGATAGATGGCAGGGTGACTGTGGGTAAACGCTTGCTAACGGAACCATTAGATTACGGTACGGAGGAACTCTGATTCACTTGCGTGAAGTATTACCCAATTAGGGTATAGGTTAAATTATGGTAGTAGAGGTTTCCGTGATTGACATAAGTCAGTTAGGTTAGGGTGAGAGAGAAGATTCTTTGATTGACTTGAAGTGTTTCACACCAGCGGTTGAGTGGTATATGTATTAGGTTAGGGTATGGTGGGGAAGGCTCTTCTGATTAATGTGTGTAAAGTGATACACATACGTCATTAGTTTTAGGTTAGGTCATGAGTAGACAAACATTCCAAGTAGAAGAAACAAATTATCAAAGAAAATAAAGTAACGAAGGTATTAGAGTCATGTATACATTATAAATTATATCATCATCGTGGGGTCATCAGTCTGAAGACTAGATGGACATCGCCTTTCTATTCTGAGTCAATTTTCGCATTTCCCCAAAGTACGGGTTTAGGGGAAATACGAGAAATGCCACACTTTTAACTACAGTAGAACTTTGATAACTTAAACCTCGATAACTTAATAACCTCTATAAATTCATAAAATTTTTTGTTCCCTTCCCCTCGGAGTCCAAAACCTCTATTACTTAAAGTAAAAACCCTCTATAACTTAAACTAATAATTTGGGCATTGCACCTCAGTAAACAGTGAAAAGTGGTTTGAATAGGGAGAAAGCTTCTATATAAAAAACGAAAAATAGCTGAATTTCCTAATTTAGAAAAATGCTGGTTTACATGGTTAAGACAGTGTAGAAATATGTAAAAACGACTCCCTTCCCTGATTGATTGTAACAATTCATCAGTATAACGCTCAAGGGGTCAAAGATATACATATGGCATGCAAGACACTGTTTGCCGACTTCTGGGTTAGAAGGTTGGGTTATAGTGAGAGAGGGTTTCCTGACTGACAAATACATATAATGTACTATCATCAAGGGTTAGACTATGGTGGAAAAGGCATCCCCAATTGGTATCAATCAGATAAATAAAGCACTTTGCATCAAGAGTTTTGGTGAGAATCATCATGATTAGAAAGCCAGAGCTGTAACAGTACCAACCGTTGACATATAGTCACGTTCAACTAGGAATTGAATTAGTGACTTTAACATTCCATAATACATTTCAAATGTGGAAATGGAAATATGTACTGCTAATATTTTCGTATGTATAATTAAGCAGAGACTGGGACACTGTTTTCTCAACAAAACTATTATACAGTATGTATATATAGGGTTGTTCGGAAAGTCATTTCGTTTTTTCCCAGCAGAGGATTTAATTGTATTCTTTTGCACGCAATTTCACATTTAAGCCGTATAATTTTTATATGCTTTGAGAGCTCATATAGCAAGGCTTGTGTGTGAAAAATTCCAATTAATTCTACGCAGTAGTTTTTGGTTGGTGCCCTTTTAAATATGGAGAGCGATAAGCAGCATTTTAAACATATCTTACTGTTTTACTACAGAAAGGGTAAAAATGCTGTTCAAGCCAGAAAGAAATTGACTGATGTGTATGGAGAAGGTGTGTTGACAGTACGCCAGTGCCAGAACTGGTTCGCTAAATTTCGATCCGGCAATTTTGATGTCGAAGATGCACCACGTTCGGGAAGGCCGGTTGAAGCTGATAAAGACGCGATAAAGGCATTAGTTGATGTGAACCGGCGAATAACAACACGTGAGATCGGATTGAGGTTAAATTTATCAAATTCAACAGTTTATGACCACTTGAAAGGCCTGGGATTATCCTCGAAGCTCGATGTATGGGTTCCCCATGTTCTCACAGAGAGAAATCTGTGTCGCCGCATTGACGTCTGCGATTCGCTTCTCAAACGTCACGAAAATGATCCGTTTTTGAAGCGCATCATCACTGGGGACGAAAAATGGGTTGTATACAACAACGTCAAACGCAAGAGGTCATGGAGCAAAAAAGATGAACCGGCTCAAACCATTTCCAAAGCCGATATTCACCAAAAAAAGGTGATGCTGTCTGTTTGGTGGGATTTTAAAGGAATCGTTTTTTTTGAGCTTTTACCGGATAACACAACGATTAATTCGGAAGTCTACTGTCATCAGCTGGACAAACTGAATGATGCACTTCAACAGAAAAGGTCAGAACTAATCAACAGGAAAGGTGTAGTGTTTCACCAAGACAACGCGAGACCTCACACAAGTTTGGTCACTCGCCAAAAGCTTTTACAGCTTGAATGGGATACAATGCTACACCCACCATATTCTCCAGACCTGGCACCATCGGATTATTATTTGTTCCGGTCACTCCAAAATTTTTTAGACGGTAAAACCTTCACCTCAAATGAGGAGGTCAAAAACCTCCTCGATCAGTTTTTTGCCAGCAAAGACCAAAAATTTTATGAGCGTGGAATTATGCTACTACCAGAAAGATGGCAAAAGGTGTTGGACCAGAACGGTCAATATTTAATTTAATAAAGTATTTGTTTATTATACGAAAACTGTGTTTCATTTCCACAAAAAAAAACGAAATGACTTTCCGAACAACCCTATAGCTTAACCAAATATAACAGTAGGTTATTTTAAATTACTTATTTACACCAAAAGTTAAAACGTTATTAGAACCTATTGTCATTCCTTATTCACATAACAGTCGTATCATGGAAAGTACCATGTACGTTATTTTATCAAGCCGTTGCATACGTACATATGTACAGTTAAAAGTTCAATAATATTAATAACTCTCTAAAGGAAACACTCAAGAAATGAAACGTTCGCTAAAATAAGAACAAAAGTACAATTTCAAAAATTGTAGGAAAAATACCATTCGACCTAATTCATGTAAGGTCCATTTTAAATAGATTTGCGTGACCAACATCTTTTTTAATTAATTGACTTTGTGTTTAATAAACGATTTCCGTCGGGAAAAATATTTTCCATCAGATGTAGCCTTATTAATAGAAACGAACTCGTATCATGTTATTTGAACGTTTTTTAAGAAATGTTTTGCTTAGGTATTACAACTAGCTTAATTTTTGTATAATGTCATCATTTTTTTTTCTCTTCGTCTATTATTAAGATTAGATTAAGCTCAAATTTTACAAGAGTACTTATAGATTTATTGGCAATTAATAAATACGACAAAATATAAAAATTAGATTCAAAAAATTTAAAGGAAAATGCAAGTTTCTCAAAAAATAACTTTAGAATGTGTTAGTATAAAAAAGTCTATTTTTTCGTTTTTTCATACTCTTACTATTCAAACAAATATAGTGTTGTTACAAAAAAAGACTTAAAGTTTTATAAAGTCATCTCTATAAATGATAAAACTGTATGTATTAAAATTTTAGTAGAAATATACATAGAGAAGGCTTATTAAAAAAAGATTTAACTTCTAACTTTTTGATTACCAAAATAGTAAAGTTTTTGTTCTTGCTAAAATTTTCACCTTGAATTAAACTTGAAAAATATCAGATCAAAAAATAAATTTCGTATAAAATATATATGTAGTGATGGGTTTTAGTAGACTGGGAATGCCACAATTTCCAACCTATTTTTATTAATTTAATAATGTTATCTTGTGAATTGCGATCTTTTTATCCTATTCAGCTATTTTATGTATTCTCCAGTTTTCTTCATTATAATAAATTAAACATTGTATCAAAAATTAATCTAATTTTGCGCGGTGTAACAGAATATCGTTTTTTATTTATACTAGTTGAGCCAGTACATGATTTGGGCACATCATCATCATTAGGTCGTCAGTCTTAAGATGGTTGGACAAGCACCTCCCCTCTTTCCTATCCTGAGCTACTTTCGCATTACTTTAAGACTAGAGCATCCTACATTCTTAACTATTTGTGAACAGTAATCTAATTTAGGTTAGGTTCGCACCCGTACAGTGCCGCCTACCATACGTACACCTACGACAATAAAATTTTCGAAATTCTAAATATCTGGGTCACTTCTAATTTTTCGTCTCTTATCTTTATATTGTCTTTCCCTACTTTTTCTTCCCTTGCATACCAGTATTTTTGTTTTACTTTTATTTATTTTCGTACAATACTGTTTTGTCAATACCGCTTCCATTTTATTTGAAGCTATCTCTAACTCCTTGCTAAATGCTAATACTGCTGTATCATCTAATCTAAGCATACTAATCTTTTGCCCCTGTACGAGGGTGGATTGATAAGTTTCCGGCCTAACCAAGAGATGACGCCACTAGGCCTACCTTGAGGTGACATTCTATAGTACCATCCTTGGATAGCTTGTAGCTATAGTTTCAGCCCGATCTCCTTGCTAGTGTAGGTTTGACAGCACGCTGAACAAGACGCCTCTGTGGTTTTCGTAAAAATGGAAAAGCAGGAAAATCGTGCTGTCATCAAATACTTTTATTTGAAGGGGTTAACGCCGAAGGAAATTAAAAAAGAGATGGACTCAACACTGGGGACATCCTCCCCGTCATATTCAACCGTTAAGCAGTGGGTTTCCGAGTTTAAAAAGGGTCGTGTGAGCACCTCTGATGGGCCTCGCTCAGGACGCCCCGTTGAGGTCACAACTCCAGATATGATCGAAAAAATTCATCAAATAGTGCTGGGAGACCGCAGATTGAAAGTGCGTGAGATAGCTGAGACCTGTAAGATGTCATATGAACGTGTGCAACATATTTTGCACCAACATTTGCATATGGAAAAGCTCTGTGCAAGATGGGTGCCGCGTTTGCTAACAGTCGACCAAAAATTGATTCGAAAAAACATTTCTACCGCAAATTTGTCATTGTATAAGCGTAATCCAAGCGAATTTTTGCGTCGATTCGTAACCGTTGACGAAACGTGGGTCCACCACTACACTCCTGAAACCAAAGAACAGTCTAAACAGTGGATTGGACCAGGGGAACCAACTCCAAAGAAGGCAAAAACAATTTTTTCGGCGAACAAGGTTATGGCTACTGTTTTTTGGGATGCAAGAGGTATTATATACATTGATTACCTTGCAAAGGGTAATACTATCACTGGTCAATACTACGCAGACTTATTGCAACGTTTGAGCCACGAGGTGAAAATTAAACGACCTCATCTGGCGAAGAAAAAAATCTTGTTTCATCACGATAACGCACCAGCGCACACGTCAATCGTTGCGACGGCTAAAATCAACGATCTAAAGTTTGAATTGATGCCGCACCCTCCTTACTCTCCAGACCTAGCCCCGAGTGACTATTTTCTGTTCCCTAATCTCAAAAAATGGCTTGGCGGTAAGAGATTTGCGGACAATGAAGAAGTAATCGAAGCTGTAAATGGTTATTTTGAGGAGCTTGACGAATCAGTCTATAGAGATGGCATTAATAGACTGGAACACCGCTATGAGAAATGTATCAGCCTTGGAGGAGATTATGTTGAGAAATAAAAAAAAAAAATTTTTAAAAACCTTGTTTTTCTTGGTCAGGCCGGAAACTTATCAATCCACCCTCGTATATCTATCTCCAAGTTGTCTTGCCTTTGATGATGTTGATCGCGCCTTCGATGTATAGATTAAAAGAACACATGAACATTTTAAATTCGCGTTGATAATAGAATAGGGTAATTGTTAAATTTACGTTAATGACCAATAATAATGATTTTCTTTACAATAAAATAGACATTGTAGTGAAATTTAAGAATGTGGTCAGAAATAGTATAGCGGGCGTGCGTATAAGTTACCATTTATTTCTGCCCTAGTAGGTAGCCTTGTGGTTTCTAATTTGTAGGTTTACACAAAAAAATAGCGCAAGGATTTCTGATCTATTATTAATTTAATTAAACTTGAAGTAGATTGTTTACACTGAATAACGGTAGTATGTTCTACTGAAATTATATTAGTAGTTCCTCTTTTTGTCGGACGTGTTAAATTAATTCTTTCCAAAAAGTGAAATTCAGCTATTGAATTATACCTTGTTATTTCAAAGTCAATCTGTTGGCTCACAAATATATTATGAAATACTCAGTGTTACAAATTTAATAGAAAACTTCTAAAATTAATGAAAAAGTATTTTACGTTGAAATATTTTCTTTATTGTTCAATGAGAAACTGATAAACTAGGTCACTATGAAACTTTTATAGGTGCATATAATACAGTAAAACCTCTTTAAGTCGAACACCTACAAAACTCGAAAAAATGTTTTGTTCCCTCCCCTTCAAGCTCCAGAACCTCCATTACTCGAAATCTCAACCNATTATTACTAAAAGTATACCACGTCATCATCATCATCATCATAAATATCCTAAATAAATTGGTTTGTTTCTATGTTTCAACCAACCTGGTCTTTATAGTTCGGTGTTGGTCTTGGTCGTATAAAGACAGTCTTGGTTTTGGTCTTGGTTATGCAATTTGCACCAAGACTGCAAGACTAACACCAATTTCGCCCATCACTAGAACAGATAGAAGTCTAGGTGTGCCAAAGCAGGAGAATACGGAGATGGCCGAGAAATCTAGCAGCTTTGCCAAAGCAACGCACTCTTGTGTCCAGGTACCAGGTACGTTGTCCTGGTAAAAGATACAAAATATTAATTTGAAATCATTTTTTCGATTTTTTATTTACCCACTACAAACTACCTCAAATTAATGTTTAATCATAGTATATTCAGTATATAGTTATATTAGTTCGACAGATTTGTGACCTAATAATACGGTTTGTCGTTGTTGCTGTCTCTCTTAGCTTAGTGGTCAGAGCATTGGTGCGTAAAGCCAAAGGTCCCGAGTTCGATTCCCGGCGGGGGCGTGACAACAGCAATTCTTCCCTCATTAATTTGAGATAGTTTGAAGTGGGTAAAAAATTCAGAAATTAATTTTCATAATAATATTTCATATTAAACTAACTCACTTCTAAAAGATGTCGAAATTGTATACTTCGTTTACTTTCTGTAGCGAAGTAACTTTCAGTGTGACCGGCGCAATGTAGAAAAGAACAGCACTAGGCCAGAAAAGGAAGGAGACAACTCTCGGCCAAACTTTTAACCGGTTAGGAGCGTATAATCCGTACAGTACTGCACGGAAAAATTGACCATTTTATCCACTCCAATTGCATTGCTCAAATGTGCTGTTATTGGTACCATTTACTACTGAAAATATCAACGATATGTTTATTTATATTTGAAGACATATTAAAGGCTTTAACGCTTGTTTTCGACTCGCACTACTATTCATGATTGAACAAAACTTTCGGTGGGTACTGTATGAAAAAGTAAGTTTAATGAACAAGAGTCGAGAATATAATGAGCTTTTTTCTCCCTACCTACGATTTTGCCAGCCCGCATCCAATACAAAAGTAAATGAAGTATATGTATGTTTAACTCTCTTATAATTTGGACGATCAAAATTGGCATAGTCCACAATAACTTTCTGGAATCCACTTGGGACTGTAGTCATTTATCGCGTTTTGAACATGCCCTTGTTAAGCTCGAAAATACTTCATGGGTAGTACAGACAATGTAAAAAGAGATAACCGAATAATAGTGAGCAGTACAGCAGTTAGAGGTTGATTAGGTACGCAAAAGATCAGGCTCAGCTTTATAACTGCCTGGTTGGAATTTTATCATAAACTAGCGTCTTTGCTTTCCTAAATTCCTGAGAATGTTAAACATTCTTGAAAGTCTGATGCTGGCAGCATACTCAAATTCTACTTGTCTGTATCTCTGTCTATAAAAGCAGGCGTTCTGTCAACAACCGCCGAAGTCTACTTAGTAATTTGAACGAAGAAAGTAAATGCGACAGTTTAATTGCAGACTATGCCAGTTTTAAACGTTCCAACTATAGCTTGTGCTCATACAACGAAGATTTTAAATTGAAGCTTTGTACCAGTCAGGAGTTATCTCACCATAATTTAATATAACCTAATTCCATAGTACATACCACTTCACACATGTCAGTCAAGGAAAACTATTTCACCTTGTGGTTGAATTAGATATCCCAATTTTCATTAAATAAGTTTTTTGTCATACTTATTTAATTATTATTTCTGATGTTTGTTTTCATTATTCAGTACCCGGCCGGATCTATAAAAAAAAGGGCCGAATCTGCCGGATGGTGGATGCAAATTGAGTATGGCCGGTATGTCTAAAATACAGATAGATACATTAATTTTATCTATAAAACTTGAACAGCTGTGTGACGTAGCACGTACTAATTGTAAGTTTAAATTCGTCCGTTCCCAAATTATAATAATACGTGCGCATAATCTCGTAAATTGCACATCAGCAGTTGTTTACTTATTAAAAATTGACTTGACTTGGACCAACCACAACAATTTAATTCAGCGTTTTGTCCTTCTCCTTGACTCTTTTCCTTTGATGATTGTTATTGAACTAACAACTTAACCGACGTTTTTTAGACTACGTCGTTATTAGTTTCAATAGTAATGAAAATGAATCTTTTTCTTCATATAACAAATGAGCCAAAGCAGGATTTAGTCATAACACCAATAGAAATTAGAGATAAACGATTGATAAGTAATTATAGTGTGTAGAGATGTGATTTATTTGAAATACTTGCTTTTAAAATGCAAATACAAAATAAAAAGTACCTATTTTTATCTCATTTAAATCCTTTTTTGAGAAAAGCATTTTGTATTTTATTTAAAATACTTTTTCAGACGTATTTCCTATTTGAAAAATGCAAAATACATTTTTGCCCTTAAAAGTATTGCTGGTATCACCAATCAAACATTACATAAAATGATTAATGAAAGTTGCTCACATTGGCCGTTAAAGGTATTAGAAGCTTAGAAAGAGACATTCCATGAATGCCTTCTAATTCTTTAACTGAAAAGAGCCCAAAAAATTCTAAATTCCTTAGAAATGGATAATCTAAAATATCATGGTCCAAGATTTTGAAGTTCCAAATTGATATCAGCACCTGTCAAATCATCACTTATCGTACCTTTAACAAGAAAACAATGAAGTTCTATGAATTTCGACAAAACAACCCTCAAACCAATATCGAATTGATATGCGCCAGCTGTGTAAAACTGAAAACTACAAGATACTGTGGTGTTCTAATAAATGCCTATATATTCCAAAATTCTTAGAAAACGATTCGAAAAGCTTCACTTATTAGATGAACCCAAAGCTAAAGAAACTATGGATTCCATTTCTTTCTCTTATTACAATGTGTAAAAGATCAGAAACAAAATGCAATTGTAAATATTTTGATATAAAATAATTGATGTTGATTTTACATAAATAAAATTATTTGGAACCCTGTTTTGGCTCTGATTTTTCTGCTATTTTGACATCAGTGTTTTTTTCCAATCAAAACGGGTGACAAAGATAAACAAGGAAGCATCTAGAAGAATTATTTGTTGCTGAACTGATGAAACTCTAACTTAAAGATAGAAAAACTATATCTCAATTACTGCAAACAGAAAAATATGAATCATACCTGATCTTCGCAGCTGGTGATATAGTGCAAACACCACTGTTAGTCTAGAAGAACTCCACTATTTAAAAAATTAGAAAATGCCTGCAAGGTTTTCTTAACAAATATTTTATACTTAAGTAAATGTAGAGAATTAATATGTACTACAAAAAAGTATTTATTTGAAAAAAGTATTGGATTTAGCATTTAAATACAAAAGAGAAATCTATTTTGTATTTTACATTTGAAATAACAAATCAAAAAAGCTTTTGCATTTTGTATTTAAATACTTTTAAAAAACCATTTTGCACATCTTTGGTAGTATGGTAGTGCCTATCTGTGGAATAGTTTTTCTGTTATATAAAAAGAACAAATCAATTTATTAAACGGTTCAATCTTATTGTCTTACGCCTACCTACGATATCTACGATGTTGTTTAATGGAAATTTTTAATTCAAAACAGTATTTGTTGACAAAGGTATCATCCGCCTTTTGAACGAATTAAACTACCGATATTTTAAAGTCATTTACGTACAATGATAATTTTCGTTTTTTTAATTGGTCTATTGTTTGTCCCACGTACTTCGTAAAATCGTGTCAGCCTCTCATATTGAATAGCTCATCGAGCTGTTCCCTGACGTATGCACAAGCAATGAGATGTGTTCATCTGAAACAATCAGATGCTTAATTGGCATTTATGACTTTCTCTCAATCGATTGATTAATGATTTCGTTTAACTTCACGCTCCACGAATTCCTCCGAAATGAAGTATATTATTGTACATATTATTATAATCTTAGATGAATACTAAACCATTCGAATGCACAGTGCCTAGCAATATTCGATTATCTTTGTATCTTCTAGTGTATATTAAGGTTTAAACATGATCGAATCGATTTTCTTTCGTATATCGAGCTAATAACGAAATCTGATATACCGGCACTACACAGCGTATTTCGAAAAAAAAAAATGGCATGGAGAAATGCTATACAAGCTATAATTTGTCGCCACTTCTTACTTTTACCCATTTGTCACTAATCCTCCAGCTGTCCAGCGAAAAACAACTGGAGAACCGCCAAGCTGGCACTACACATAGCGTATCTCTAAATAGAAATGACATAGAAGTATACTGTAAGGTTTATAATTTTTCGCTAATTTGTCGCTATTGTTAAAGGTGTATGTTTGAAGCGCGGCGTTGTACGGGTGCGAAACATAGACAGTGAACGCGGCGGAAAAGAAAAAGGTTAGAAGCCTTCGAAATGTGGTGTTATAGGCGAATGATTAGGATAAGGTGGGTAGAAAAGGTTAGAAACGAAGAGGTATTAGAAATAATAGGAGAACAGACGACTCTATGGAAGTCAACAAAAAATAGACGAGATAGGTTGGTAGGACACCTTCTCAGGCATGAAGTTCTAGTCAGATACATATTAGAGGCAGAAACAGGAGTTAGGAGGGGTAGAGGTAGACCTAGATTAGGTTACTGTTACTCTCACCCTTACTCTTCGCAAATAGTTAAGGATGTGCGTTGTTCTAGTTTTAGGGAAATGCGAAGTTTTGCTCAGGATAGGAAAGAGTGGAGGTACGTGTCCAACCAGTCTTAGGACTTACGACCTTATGATGATCATGAATTTGTCGCTGAAAGATGGTACTTCTAACTATGGTCTCCAATCCAGCCTCGGAGCTACCGGCTAAAAACGATTGGAAGTAACGTATCATTTGTGGTACAAATATCATTGAAAAATACTGACAAATTAGAGAAGTGTCGATTTAAGCAAGTGTTTCTCTAATGGGCGCCACCCTTATTATTTTCTGACAGATAACGTAAAGAGGCAAAATTAATAGTATATAAAGGCACCCCTACATATGTTACTTGTAAGATAGGGCAAATTCAATATTGTCTATTTGTCACGTTTTCCCTTTTGTTTCCTTTATAAGACACAAATTGTTATAAAATGATTAAGTCGTAGACAAAGGTAATCAGAAAATAAATATTTTTAAAAAGTGTCTGCATTTCTCACAACCCTATCGGTAATTTTTGCATTACCGGACTTACTCCATCTTTCCACAAAATTTGGTGGATAAGTCTTCCACGTCTGTTTCTTCTCTCATGAGACACTAAAATACTAAATTTGCCATCTCCTCCTTCGGCTATTCTACAGTCTGTTAGAATTCGTCATTTTCGGCTAAGCACCTATAAAATCAATGCTGTTTTTGTTGAAAGCTAATTAAACGATCTGCTAGATGATCAAATTTCGATTTGGATTTAAACTACCTGAGGTTTGCTTATTTTATAAGTGGGAATTTGTAACCGCAGTTTCGGGGTAGACGTGTGTAGGATTGGGGAAGGTGTCGAGGTATCTGTTTTAGTATCCGAGACTAACTACACGCGGTAACCAAATCACCAGGTGTGTAGCGTGGCAGCTGCTCGAAGTGTCGGATCAAGCACTTAGTATCTAACCATAAAATCCAAAAAAAAAAGAAACTTTTTGCTGTTTCATTTCCACCAGTCAGTAATGCTATTGGGCGGGCAGTCCCTCCGGACTACTCCGAAAGGTAGGGCGGAAGGACCTCTTCAGTCTCCTTTCAGGAAATCGTGGGAATGGGTGGGTGGTGGTTCGGCTGAAATAGATGAGACGGACGAAATGAAAACAGAAGAGAATGGAAGATTATCTGTGGAATATTACTTTCCCAGCATTTGCCTAAGTAATCCAAGGAAACCACAGAAGAAGTTGGACCAAGGCAGACGGACCAGAATGGAATCGGCGTCCTCCCCAATACCAAGCAATGGTCTAAACCGCTAGGCCATGCCACTCTGTTGAATCCAAGACAGACCACATGACTTTCCCACTAAAAAGGATAAAGCTGTGGCTTTAATAAAAGTTAGTTATATGGTGGAAGTTTCTAAAAGTGACCTGGCCTGTTACATTACACTCACAGAGGGGGTAGGAGTAGCTCGCCCAACATGGTTTATCAGTGCAAGTAATTAGACTGGGAAGGGAACCCACCCGTCGAACATCCGACCGGTTATGGAGGCTAGTACTACGGGAGTCCCATAGCCCGGTGGCCCCAGGTGAGAAATTTTGCCTGCTCGGTCGTCTAAGCTTGGATTCGTAGTGGCAGTAGTTAAATTTACGTATGCTGGGGGAGAGGAGTAGCCATCTCGACTGATGAGCGGTGTATATCCGTTCGACCAACAAACCTGCTAATCCTGGTTGGGATTAACTAGCTTCCGCACGAGAGGCTTCGTAGAAATGTAATTCCAGAAATACTCACCGAGAAGAGCCGATGTTTTTGTCTTATCGACATTGATGTTATATTGGTAACATTTGCACTCCTCCCTTTACGATAGTCTCACATCACCGGGGAGGGGTGGGTCATGTAGAAACCATTGGCTTAACTCTATAATACATCCATTATCTTAGCCACACTTTTTATATAGCTTTCTTAACATTTCCCTTAAACTAGAACAACCCACATTCCTAACTGTTTGCGAACAGTAATCTAATCTAGGTCTACCTCTACCCCTCCTAACTCCCGTTTCTGTCTATAATATGTCTCTTACTGGACCTTCATGCCTGAGAAGGTGTCCTACTAACCTATCTCGCCTATTTCTTATTGACTTCCATAGAGTCCTCTGTTCTCCTGTTCTTTCTGATACCTCTTCATTTCCCTCTTTCTTTCTTTTTTTTTCTAGAGTACCTATATACAATGCCACAATTATAGGATATTACATACAGTTTTTCAACCGACTCCAGTATGAAAATTCTGACACCTTAAGATTCTACTAATTAGATTAGAAGTGACAATGGCTTCAGTTAATATAAGCTAATAAGAAAACTATAACATGATTATTATTTCAGTGGTTCTGAAGATGTTCTTTCAGAAGTTGTCTTTTAATCATGCAAATAATTTAACATTTCTAAATTTAGCGAGAGAATTTTTTCTAATTTTTGGAAAATTTGGTAAAAGTCGAGCAGTTTGAGCTTTAAAAATCTGTAGCCACCATGGGACGCGCCGCCCTATCGGAGAAAATAGAAGTATGTAAGTAGTGTGCCATTGCCTATTATGGGAAGAAACCGGGAGTGATTTCACCTTCTTTATCCACCCTGATCCATCCTATGCTTTTCGTAGTCCATGATTCAATCGCATGTATTGTTTGGGAGCGGAATCAGAAATAGCTCACTAATTATTAACATTTATAAATAGCAACACAAGTTTGCGCATTCGTTCATATGACGTGCACATACAGTTATAGTATTTTAAACGAAAACGTTAGCTATACACAGAACATTATTCTCGGTGCTGTACATTGACCTTCGAAATTGTAAACAAGGTAGTAACGAAAAAAAAAAAAATGAAATGAAATATGTGAATGTCTGCAGGTAATTATAAAAAACAGAAATAATGTTTTCTTAAAATAAATGAAAGAACCCATGTTGAACGCGTTACTTTTTTGTTCTCCCACATAAATACTTGAGGAGTGAAACTGACGATAAAATGAAATTATTCCGAGGAATCGTACTCAATTTTTGAGGTCCTTTGATGACATTTTACCCACTTAACGAGTAGGAAAGTTCTTAGAATAATTACAAAAACGCTCACCGCTATACACCGCAAACTTTTTTTAAAAATAGACACGTGCTTCACCCACTACTACAAAATATTTTATATGATATAGCTAGTTCTTTGAAACCCCTTTTTTATAAGTATGTACGAGGGTGGATTGATAAGTTTCCGGCCTGACCAAGAAAAACAAGGTTTTTAAAAATTTTTTTTTTTTATTTCTCAACATAATCTCCTCCAAGGCTGATACATTTCTCATAGCGGTGTTCCAGTCTATTAATGCCATCTCTATAGACTGATTCGTCAAGCTCCT
>NW_020438920.1:2143927-2178122 GCF_000699045.2 Agrilus planipennis | reverse complement strand
TGCTGAGGCAGTAATATTCCACAGATAATCTTTCACTCTCTTCTGTCTTCATTTCGTCCGTCTCATCTTTCTCACCCGAACCACCACCCACCCATTCCCACGATTCCTGAAAGCAGGCTGAAGAGGGCCTTCCGCCCTACGTTCCGGCATAGTCCGGAGGGACTGCCCGCCCACCAGCTTTACTGGCTGGTGGGAATGAAACACCCAAAAGTTTTTTTTTCCAATCCACCCGCGCCGTAACAGGCTCCGTGTAAAACTTCCTTAATAACAATTGTATTTATTAATAGGTAACTTATCACTTATTGGTGTATGAATTTTTGTTCAACAATAAATTACCGCCGTTTGCTGCGCTTTTATTCTGCAATTCGTACCTGTTCTCTAATAGAACATCAGCTTCTGACCAAATAGCGATGTTTTTGTTTTTTGTTCAGTTTTTACTCGAGGAGGGGAAATGTTCAAATGACACCCCCTAAGTGGGTGTAGTGTCAGATTTGCCGAAACGCCTACCCGACTAAAACCCCTTCTCGAGTAGGGAGATCAACCCGGAGGTTACACGTTCCAGGAAAGGTTCAATGGGAAGAGGTTGGAAGCCGGAAGGGGAATGGTTGTAGGGAAGAAGTATTAGGCGGAAATGAGAATCGATGGCCCACCTGAGATGAGTTGGGTGGGCACTCGCGCTAAACAAAAAAAACAAACTGGGAATCAGCGGAAGGGAATCACCTCAGAGTAGACGGTGGCAGGGCCTTCTGAAACGGTAGTTTGGTTTAGGGGCGAAGTCGGAAAGTGTCGAGATGGACGGGTTTGGGTGACCTGACACTGAGGTCCGGAGATTAGCCGCAAATGAGATTGCAGCATTGGGAAGTAAAGGTAGACTAGTTTATTTCAGAATTTGGATGTATCTGATGAACCAAGGATATACGGATTTTTGTTTGATGGGAGATGGAGCTGTTTTGGAAGAAGGTCTTGAAGGAAATAAAGGCGGCTAGGGCCTTGGCACGGGTGACAAGGATGTGCTTTCGTCATGTCAGTGTTCTGTCGCAGATTACACCAAAGTAAATAACGGAGTTGCTCCATTTGATGCGGTGGTTGTTAACGGTGATGGCGGGAGGTTTTCGGGTCCTACGGGAGAAGATAATTGCTTCCGACTTGGCCTCATTAATGGAGAGTTAATCTTCGGTATCAATTAAGTAGCAGGGCTAGAAACTTCTTAATTTTTGCGGAGCACTGGAAAATGGTTTGGGCGGAGTTTATGAGGGCGATGTCATCGGTGTAGAGAGCTGTGACGATCGAGGGATGGGACGGCATGTCTGCGCAGACAAGATTGAACGGAAGAGGTGACAGCTTGAAGCTTTGGGGGACACCGGCCGTGACGGGTTGCTTGGGGATAATGCAGAGCCAACGCGGACACGGAGGGTTTGTCAAAGAGGAAGGAACTGATAACCCCGATTAGAAAATGTGGGGTGTTGAGGGCGATAAGTTTGGTGATAAGACCTTTTCACGGTCAGTAGGTGAACTGATGCTATTCTGATTCGGGTCTAAAGACCGTCTTGTCAGTAAAAGATTAATAAGATTTTATTAGCTTCAAGAGAATGCAATCCTGTACAACTCTTCAAGTCGAATGCTTACACCAGTTTACTCCACATTTTCCTATCCTGTATCCTAAATATGTCAACATGTTATACATAAATCGTTTCACACATAGCACCGTTTTTAACAGGAATGTGTTTGTGGTTCCACTTCTTATGCCGTTAGTTAGGGTCGATCGATGATTAAATTTATGGTCCATATTTCAGCTTACAATCACTTTACGTATTCTAAAATTATTTTTCAAATAAAACTTCTTTATCGAGGGTAGGAAAGAAATTTACTAGGGTATAAAACCGAAAATTGTAACGTCATGCGTCACAGCGTTAGGCACCACGTGTGACCCTGATGGATATGTCCAAAGGGAGTCATTTTAACAGGCTTCAGAAGCTAACCTATTAATAGCAACTGATAATCCGAAAATTGTCATTTCTACAAATTGTCAGCAGATCGCACCTACGCTATACTGCTACTGCATATGCGTTTGTGTTTGTTTGTTTTGGTTTGTAATTCCTATGTAGTTTTGTATGGTAAAAGTTATTAACAAAAATTAAGTTCAATAAAGAAGAATGCATCTTTTTTAAATATTTATTCTTACAATGAATTATTTTGTGAAGTACATAACAACACGAATATCATATTAAGACTTAATTGTTAAATTCGTCGTTTAAATTATGTTCGGGTATTGACGTTGTAAAAGTTAATTATACATTAATAGCTTTTTAGACGTCGAACCTTGTGTATTTTATATATCATAATCTTATATATTTTACACTATATAAATCCAATATATAACTATATATTACACATCTATGCTCGCGAACGGTTAGTTTAGAAATTCGAAAAAGATTGTTAAAAGTGTATGTTTGGAGCGCGGCGCTGTACGGGTGCGAAACATGGACAGTAGGCGCGGCGGAAAAGAAAAGGTTAGAAGCGTTCGAAATATGGTGTTATAAGCGAATGATGAGGATACCACGGATAGAGAAGGTTAGAAATGAAGAGCTATTAGAAATAATAGGAGAACAGGACTTTATAGAAGTTAATAAGAGATAGGCGAGATAGGTTGGTAGGAGACCTTCTCAGATATGAAGGTCTAGTCAGAGACATATAAAGGCAGAAACGGGAGTTGTAGAAGTAGACTTAGATTAGATTACTGTTCGCAAATAGTTAAGGATGTGGGTTTTTCTAATTTTAGGATGATGCGAAGATTAGCTCAGGATAGGAGAGAGTGGAGGTACGTGTCCAACCAGTATTAGGACTAACAACCTTATGATAATGATAATATTACACAAAACTAAACCAATATTCCGAATTCGTCCGATCGAAATAAAGTTGTATTTTTTGATGTTTAGTAATTAGTTAATTCAATAGTTTAATTAAAAAAATACTGCTATAATATACAATCTAAAGAAGTTTCACTTCCTACGTGTCTACATTAATACACGCTCGCCTCTTTTTCTTCATCATCATAAGGTCGTCAGTCCTAAGACTGGTTGGACACGTACGTCCACTCTTTCCTATCCTGAGCTAATCTTCGCATTTCCCTAAAACTAGAACAACCCACATCCTTAACTATTTGCGAACAGTAATCTAATCTAGGTCTACCTCTACCCCTCCTAACTCCTGTTTCTGCCTCTAATATGTCTCTGACTAGACCTTCATGCCTGAGAAGGTGTCCTACCAACCTATCTCGCCTATTTTTTATTGACTTCCATAGAGTCCTCTGTTCTCCTATTCTTTCCAATACCTCTTCATTTCTAACCTTTTCTACCCACGATATCCTCATCATCCGCCTATAACACCACATTTCGAACGCTTCTAACCTTTTCTTTTCCGCCGCTCCCACTGTCCATGTTTCGCACCCGTACAACGCCGTGCTCCAAACATACACCTTTAACAACCTTTTTCGAATTTCTAAATTAACCGTTCGCGAGCATAGAAGTGACTTCTTTTTATTAAAGGCGACACGACCCTGCGCTATCCTCTGCTTTATATCCCTACTACTCCTTCCATCCTCACTTATCTGACTTCCTAGGTATCTAAAATCAGCCACTTCTTCTAATTTTTCGTCTCCTATCTTTATATTCGCTCTTTCCCTACTTTTTCTTCCCTTGCATATCAGTATTTTAGTTTTACTTTTATTTATTTTCATACAGTACTGATCTGTCAGTACCGCTTCCATTTTATTTAAAGCTATCTCTAGGTCCTCCTTGCTAGATGCTAATACTGCTATATCATCTGCAAATCTAAGCATACTAATCTTTTGCCCTTGCTCATCTATCCCTACAGTTGTACTGTCTTTAATGATGTTGATGGCGTCTTCGATGTATAGATTAATCTTTTTTATGAAATTTTTTATTATGAAAATTAAAAAAACGTAAAACATACTTGAAAATCCATTAATTCCCTGTAATATACCTATACATTTTTTACATCAAACTAATTTTAAGAGTAGGTACTAGTTTCAATTCAATTATTCCACCGCCGTTTGTTCCGCTTCTTTTTATGTGATAGGAAACTATCACAGATTACGTGTAATATAAACTACTACACAAATAGCGATGCGTTTTCGTTAGTGCAACATTTTTAAAATGAATTACATACAACTGCACCTTAATTCTTAAAAAGGGGCTAAAGAAAGCGTCTTCCCGAAGACTTCCTGCTCCAGGCCCCGCCGAACCTGTCATACCGAGCAAAGTTCGACAATCCAAGCACTATGTAATAATCATATTGGACAGTTTATGTAAAAACAAAGGAAAAACTCGTTAAACATGGAACAAAGCAAACGGTATAAATAAAATTACGACATGTGTGTTTATATATTTCGTACACGATTGTTTGCATTGGCTGCTATAGAAACGTGTTTAGTTATTACTTATTCATCGATAGAATTGCTCAATTTACGCAATTGCTACTATTTAAATCGTAATGCGACTTATAACAAACACTTACAATAAGGCGGAAAAAGATGGAACAAAATTTAAATATTCAATAATCGATTTTATTATAGTAAAACGCCGTAAGTATTTCAAAGTATCGAATAAATCCCTTAAAGAGCAAAATTTTTCATGACTTGAAAGAATGAGTAACTAACCACTTATTTGTGAAAAGGGTTTTAAGTTGTATATCACAGACCTGTCACGTTCACGCTGTTAGTAAACCCTTTATTCAAGTATATTTATTATAATAGCAGACAGCGTTAACAGACTTCGCATCCTTTATCACGTGCAAAAATGTAAAACGTTTAATGTACTTTATATAGTCCAAATTTAACTAGAAATGGGCTCTCATTTATTTTATTTATACTTTCTATTAATGACTTATCCGAGTCCTATGAGCATGCCCAAATAGTTATCCATGCCGATTGACAGCTGGGGTGCCACAGGGATCTCATTTAAGCCCTGTTTTATTTATACTTTTTATTAATGACTTATCCGAGTCCTTTGAGCATGCCCAAATAGTTATCTATGCCGATTGACAGCTGGGGTGCCACAGGGATCTCATTTAAGCCTTGTTTTATTTTTACTTTTTATTAATGACTTATCCGAGTCCTTTGAGCATGCCCAAATAGTTATCTATGCCGATTGACAGCTGGGGTGCCACAGGGATCTCATTTAAGCCTTGTTTTATTTTTACTTTTTATTAATGACTTATCCGAGTCCTTTGAGCATGCCCAAATAGTTATCTATGCCGATTGACAGCTGGGGTGCCACAGGGATCTCATTTAAGCCTTGTTTTATTTTTACTTTTTATTAATGACTTATCCGAGTCCTTTGAGCATGCCCAAATAGTTATCTATGCCGATTGACAGCTGGGGTGCCACAGGGATCTCATTTAAGCCTTGTTTTATTTTTACTTTTTATTAATGACTTATCCGAGTCCTTTGAGCATGCCCAAATAGTTATCTATGCCGATTGACAGCTGGGGTGCCACAGGGATCTCATTTAAGCCTTGTTTTATTTTTACTTTTTATTAATGACTTATCCGAGTCCTTTGAGCATGCCCAAATAGTTATCTATGCCGATTGACAGCTGGGGTGCCACAGGGATCTCATTTAAGCCTTGTTTTATTTTTACTTTTTATTAATGACTTATCCGAGTCCTTTGAGCATGCCCAAATAGTTATCTATGCCGATTGACAGCTGGGGTGCCACAGGGATCTCATTTAAGCCCTGTTTTATTTATACTTTTTATTAATGACTTATCCGAGTCCTTTGAGCATGCCCAAATAGTTATCTATGCTGATTGACAGCTGGTTTGCCCCTCGGCTCTCTGAAAATAGTGAGAAATAAGAAAAAAAAATATTAATTATTATTTGATTCTATGCTAGATGGCAGACTTACAGTCAATATTCAGAACTTGGTATGTTAGCATACCAAGACAGTAGTGGCTTGGCGCATGGTACAAATCTTGAAAAACCAGTACATATTTCAAGAAATTGATACATTTAACATCGCTGGGCTGCATATATATGTATTTATGCATAATCATGGTGTTTACACTACAGTAATCAGTTAGTCATTGTATTTAATTTCTTAAAGTTATTTACACTTGATTGCGTATAGATAGAAAGGTCAGGAAATTTCTAAGGCTTCGTGGCATCAATGGCAATGAATGGTATTTACCAGTGAAAGTACTTTCTATAACGAGAAATCACTTTTAATTTACAACTGCATACATGCTATACCTATGTCTAATTGATTTAATTTTAATGTATTACAAATTCAGGTAGGTACATTTACGTTATAATTAGTTCGCGACTAGTTAATCACAGATCAATTGCATACTGTAAGTTAAGCGTAATACATAATAAATGAAGTAAAACAAAATGCTTTTACTTTTTAATCAAGTCACATACGTCTAAATGTTTATAAGTTTTGTACTACTTAAGTAAATAAAAATCTTTCACTTTTTTCACTTTTCGCTGTTGGCATTGTCAAATTCTTTTAAAACTAATAAGCGTACACTACTTCACTGAAGGTTTTCCACAATCTTTTACCATTATTCTCTTTAACTCTCTTATTCTGATGAGTTGGATTTCCCTCAAAAAATCCTAAAGTCTATTATAAAAATAGACAACCCGTTCAGTGGTAAAGTGGTGACTTTTGTAGCCTCTTACAAACGAATTCGGTCTAGATTCTCGTTGGTGAACTTTTTCACCGAAAGCGACATGGAGGCTAGAGGTTTAGACCATTGCTTACCATTCGGGAGGACGCCGGTTTGATTCCGGGTCCGTCTGCCTTGGTCCAAGTTTTTCTGTGGTTTCCTTGGATCACTTAAGCAAACGCTGATGGGGCAGTTATACATTTACGTTATAATTAGTTCGCGACTAGTTAATCACAGATCAATTGCATACTGTAAAATAAGCGTAATACATATAAAATGAACTTTTATCAAGTCACATGCGGCTAAATATCTGTAAGTTGTGTACTACTTAAGTAAATAAAAATCTCACTTTTTTTTACTTTTCGCTGTGACATTACCACATACATTTAAAAGTAATAAGCGCACACTACATCACTGAAGGTTTTCCACAATCTACCTTCTTTCACCATTATTCTCTTTAATTCTCATATTTTGATGAATTGGATTTCCTTCAAAAACTCCTAAAGTCTATTATAAAAATAAACAACCCTTTCAGTGGTAAAGTGGTGACTGTTGTAGTCTCTTACAAACGAATTCGGTCTAGATTCTCGTTGGTGAACTTTTTCACTGAGCGGCATGGCCTAGAGTTTTAGACTATTGCTTAGCATTCGGGAGGACGCCGGTTTGATTCCGGGTCCGTCTGCCTTGGTCCAAGTTTTTCTGTGGTTTCCTTGGATCACTTAAGCAAATGCTGATGGGGCAGTTATACATTTACGTTATAATTAGTTCGCGACTAGTTAATCACAGATCAATTGCATACTGTAAAATAAGCGTAATACATAATAAATGAAGTAAAACAAAGTGCTTTTACTTTTATCAAGTCACATGCGGCTAAATATCTATAAGTTTTGTACTACTTAAGTAAATAAAAATCTCACTTTTTTTTACTTTTCGCTGTGGCATTACCACATACTTTTAATTTTTTAATATTTTGGTGAATTGGATTTCCTTCAAAAACTCCTAAAGTCTATTATAAAAATAAACAACCCATTCAGTGGTAAAGTGGTGACTGTTGTAGCCTCTTACAAACGAATTCGGTCTAGATTCCCGTTGGTGAACTTTTTCACCGAGCGGCATGGCCTAGAGGTTTAGACTATTGCTTAGCATTCGGGAGGACTCCGATTTTATTCCGGGTCCGTCTGCCTTGGTCCAAGTTTTTATGTGGTTTCCTTGAATCACTTGGGCAAATGCTGAGGCAGTAATATTCCACAGATAATCTTTCATTCTCTTCTGTCTTCATTTCGTCCGTCTCATCATTCTCACCCGAACCATCACCCACCCATTCTCACGATTCCGGAAAGGAGGCTGAAGAGGGCCGCCCACCAGCATTAATGGCTCGTGGGAATGAAACACCCAAAAGTTTTTTTTTTTTACTTTTTCTTCTTTTACGAAATTATAGGTAACCAGTAAATATCTTTCCGATAGATTAGGTCAGGCTATGATCGCGTAGGTTTTTGTTTCATTTTTATTAAGTTTACTAGGCTTGTCCCCCACTGTTTAGGTAATAGTTTAATAAAGCATTTGTGTGTCGTTTCAGTTATTACTAGCACTATTTAACAATAAATAATACGTGCGCAATTGATCCTTCGTTTCAAGGGTAAATAGCGCGCATAAGATAAATACAACACCTGAAATACTGTCCTTGGGCATTTTGGTCATTTTGATAATCAACTGTTGTTCGAAGTACCCAAAAATTGCTTGCATAAAAAATCATGCCCATTATACCTAGACGATTTTGAAAAATACTGTTTCAGCTTTGTCACCACCACGTTAATTAGGTTAGGCAGGGTTAGATCTCAACTATACCACCATCAATTCCTTAATCCCTATCCCGGTATATTTGTGTGTTTGTAGAAGTTTCACTTCAGTAGCGTGTTGTGTAATTACACGTTGTATTTTTTTTTATATTCTATCCTGCCATCATAATAATTCGTTGTACAAAAATGCCATCTAAATTATCTCTTCATCGGCCATTCATCTAATTACTGTAGTCTAAAATTCGTGGTATGTTAGCATACCAAGACAGTAGTGGCTTGNGTCATTCCAATGAGGTGTTTGCCGTTAGGCCCGTGTGGGTAAGTTTATCATGTTTATGAGGATTAAAATGATTTACAAAAAAGGCTTTCTGTGATAAAAGAACTTTATATTAATAGTAAAACAGAAGAAGGCAGTAAAATTTTTATTTTTTTGCTCAGTGTTTAAATATTAAAGTGTATTAATAAATGATAAAGTAGATATGTTTGCTCGTTAAATTCTTTCTCGTTTATAATTTATTTAAGAATGGCATTTTCGATTTTAACTAAGCTATAAATATAGATAGTAGAAACTCAAGCTACCGAACCCTAGCTTAATGCACCTTTGACACGCAAGTTTTGTTAGGGGAGAAGTTAGTGAAAGCCTTAGAATGGAAAGCTAAAAATATAGAATGGTTTTTAAAGCATTCTATTCTGCATTCTTTTCCTTGTTATTTCCAACTTATTGGATTGTTGATTGATGTTTTCTGCTGTTATACTTGATACATAAGGAAATTTTATTTAGTCGGCCTCAGGCAGATTCTATTGCATCTAATTCGAATACATAGAATATTGGTAGGGTTGATAACGATTATGACGTACTACGACAGCCTTGTGGAAGGGATTATTTTTAATATTTTACCTTGTCGAGACGGTTAAGTATCTTCCACATGCTTACACAAATAAAAAGTACTTCATGAATTTCATAATTCTATTAAATAAGCTGGACTTTACAATAAACTTATTCTATTATACAAAAGATTTGGGGTTGTATACTATCAGTAAGGAGTGAAATCAGAAATAAATTTAACAAAGGTTTTACATTTGAAGACTTTAATTGTGCCAATAAACCAACAATAGTTCAGGAGTGAACTTTTTATTTATTACAGTGCGATGTTTCGACCGTCAGTTTCGGTCATCATCAGGCTTAACGAATATCACACTGTTCCTATCAGGTCTACTAAAATAATTATTACATCGTAAACGTATTCTGTGAACAACAATCAATATCGATATCAATATAGATATTGATTAACGATAGGAATAGTATGGTATTCGTTAAGCCTGATTATGACCGAAACTGCGGTCGAAACGTCGCATCATCATCATCATAAGGTCGTCAGTCCGAAGACTGGTACCTCCACTCTTTCCTATGCTGAGCTAATCTTCGCATTTTATTTTGAGAACAGTAATCTAACCTAGGTCTACCTGTACCCCTCCTAACTCCTGTTTCTGCCTCTAATATGTCTCTGACTAGACCTTCATGTCTGAGAAGGTGTCCTACCAACCTATCTCGAAACGTCGCACTATAATAAATAAAAAGTTCACTCCTGAACAATTGTTGATTTATTGGTAAAATTAGAATCTTCAAATGTAAGAATTATTACACAACCAACAAAATTAGATTCCTTTTTATACGTAACAAAGATTTTGTTAAATGTTTTTTGATAAATTGATTTCCTTTTTCGCATGATACAATCTAAGAATGATTCAACTTTGTACTTATTCCGATAGTACATTGTTTAGTAGATGATACTCACAATCAGTGATATAACATTATTTCACAAATTATTTATTGTAGATGAAACTGACCTTTTAAGTAATGTGTACATATGTATGCATATTTGGAGAGATAGCGATAACTACAAAGTAAAATAAACTATAATTCCAAATTCCGGAAATAAATATGACGCTCCTTCACATAATTTGGAAATGTGCAGCTTGCACTTTATCTCATTAATTGTGGGTGCTGGGTGAATATTAATCATGTGTATTTTGTCAAGTTTAAGTTTTAATAAATTCGAAATAAATTAAAAGCAAAACTAAGGAGTTCGAACTGTTCCAAATAGGTACAAAATTCTTTCCATTTAATTTTATCTTCGTAAGATAAAGAACAGCATCAATTTTGCTTAAAAAATAAAATATCACATCTCCGCGCATATTATTCGATTTCCTCAAATGGGAGGAGCCAAAAAAACATGGCACTGACGAGGGGAAATTTTGCAAAGCCCCTGTAGCATACCGTTCAATTGTGGATTCTTTTAAATTTAGACCAAATGGTGTTACTATTTGTAAATACCATTCCAACTGTTGCAACTATTACAACATGAAAGTCCTTTGGTCATATACTAAAAATAACGTGCTTGATTGGTCAGTAAGAGGGTGCTGAAATCATTGTCTCTGAATACATTTTGATGATCTGGTTTTATACATTGTCCAGATTCAGGATGCAACAGTGCGGAACTGCTCCATCTCCTAGCTTAGAGACAAAGAAAATCCCAATTTTCTTAATAAATCTTCACAATGTTCTTGAAACCTGACACAGAGACCGATATTTGTTTTAGAGAGGTTCCAAGATGTTTACGATTGATAATGCTATTTATTTTGATTGAATCCGCCCTTTTAGTCCCCTTCTTCCTATGTAATATCTAGATAAGAATGTTGTTACCCCCTTGAGTACATAATTTGTATAAATTATAATATAAAGTGATTTGAATGTTGTTTGAAAAATGTTGACTTGCACTTAAACAATTTTTATTTCCTTTTTACAGGTTTCGGGAGGAGGAAAATCGGATGAAATAATTGCAGCAGAAACTTTGGCCAATTACAATAGGGGTAATAATTCCTTTATACAGGCTGTATTCCAGGCCCAGTATCGATCTTCGTTAAGCTGCTCACGATGCCGAACGCAATCAAACACGTTCGACCCCTTCCAGTGTATTTCGGTTCAACTGCCTCAAATTGATCATCAATCCATTTATGTCACTGTAAGTTGTTTGTTAATTAATTCTATTGAAAATATAAGTTTAAGTAGTGCGTACCAAGAGCCAGTGGTACAAAAAGAGCAAGTCCAGTAGGTTTAAGTGCTCGTCATGTTTGTTAAATCAAATTAAAGTCAGTAGTCGCCATCTACTGATATTTGCTGGTAAGCGTAGTGTTTCAAATGTTTGACCAAGGCCTAAAGCGGAGCGCCCACCTAAATGATATGGCGTATGATCTGGCGCGTGATCTAGTAGGTGACGTACTTCTAGAATGCTATTTCAAATTGAACCGATGCTAGCAAATGAATCAGCGCTTACAGAACGAACGTAGCAAGTAACATGCCAGTTGTAGCTTGTAGCACGTCATGCCATTGCAATTGAAGTAAAACTTGCTCTATTTTTTTGTCACGCCTCTTAAGTGTTACTTCACTTTGTTGTTGATTAACCAAAAATGAAAGATGATCCAAATTTCAATATTCGTTTTTTTTTTCAATGATTGAGGCAAATGTGGCGATGTTCTAAATTTAGGTAAATGCGAAGATTAGCTCAGGATAGGAAAAAGTGAAGGAGAATATCTAACTAATCTTAAGACTGATGACCTTATTCCTTATGATGTATTCAGTGTCTTCCATTTGGACGGTTTTCATTCATATTGAGTAAATTTACTGAATCTACCTGTGTGCTTTGAAAAAAGTTATGCCACGTCGCTGTCATGCCAGAATCACGCTTCTGCTATGTTTTAATGCTACACTTCTTTGATGGGCGCTCCCCTTTACGAAGATAGCTAAATCTAGGGTGCAGCTTATTGTATATGTGATAGGCAACGTGTCAAGTAAGCTAAATTAATAAAGATCATTGTTCTTGGTCAATAGCTAATTGATTGAAATTTACGCAGTTAGCAACACCTAAATATCAGTAGATGGCGATATTGGGGATTAACATGGAGGCGTGACTTAATTAATATGGGTGTTTGAAATAAATACGTGCATTTAGAATCAGTGAGGGATAATATAATTTAATGCTTTCTTTGAGTGAAATTTTTAACTCAACAGATTCAAATAACATTATCTAATTGACTTTAGTAAGTTTAAGGATCCAGTATCAGTTTCCCATTTATTTTCTTATGAATATTTATTCTCGTCCTTTTTGTGTTCAATTTTGCCCTCTGCACTCCTGTTCTCACGTTGCGGCTGTCAGTTGTTGTCTTTGGTAGCTGTCATTGTCAACCACCTGTTAAGGGACAACGGTTGAGGTGTCTACGGATGATGAACGTGAAGAGCAAGAAGCTACAGATGAAGAAGACCGTAAGGGTCAAAACACCAACAGCAGGAGCAGAGCATCTGGGACAAGTGGCGAAGCCCTAAAAGATGGACAGCGATAGCAACTGTCAAAAACAACAACTGATAGCTGTAACGTCAGATCTGGAGTGCAGGGGAATGAAGAATGCACCTGAAAAATACATACATGAGATTTTGGTACTGGATGAAGGTTCTCTAAACTACTAAAGTCACTTAGTTAAATCTGTTCAGTTAAAGATTTTATCAAAGAATGCATCAAATTATATTAACTCTCTTCAACTTTCTTTTAGGTACTGTACACTTCACAACAGCCTCGCCAAGTCCGTATCGGTCTAAGTTTGCCTTCCGGAGCGACTGTGATTGAACTACGTGATATTTTGGAATCCGACACGTCGATAAATAAGAAAAATATGTTACTAACCGAAATAGGTAGTAGTGGTTTTATGAGAACATTCACGAATTCGCAACCAATTAGCGTTATATCAGAAATCGATCCCGTTTATTGTATAGAAGTAGCTCAACTAAAAGACATCGAAGATGATGCCACAAGTGCATACATCCTCTTATGTTGGATCAATGTGGTGGTGCGAGAAGACTCATGTGAAAGATTTGGTAAGTTATGCGTAAAACGTAGCTACTCATTTATATAAGATCAAAAATTCGCCAGCAGTATATGGAATAATATACATATATGTATGTATAATTCATGAAGAACTATAATTTTGATAAATAATCGAAAAGAATTTCGGTATCTTTCAAATGACACCTCAGTGTATGATCGCGTTTTTTAAGGAATGTTTTGCTTTTTTTCAATCTTATACAATCTCTGTTTCACCCCTTTCGAATACTGTTTTCGTTCGTTGTTATCGTTCAAACGGACCCAATACTTTCGCCTGTCAGTCAGAAATTCTAGACAAACTCCTTTATTTATTAAGGTAAAAGTTGTAAATGAAAACCGACGAAATGCTAATTCAACTCATATGAATAGGGCTCCGTACCAAGCTACTGGAATATCGTAATAGAAAATAGAAAATTATTCAAAAACCATAATTAGTAGATCTTTTGATATTGAATATTTTTGTTTGTCTTGCGTTTTATTGTTTGTTTATTGCACAATATTTTTCTCCGTTTAATGCTTCATTTTTTACTCAATTATTAACTGCATTCAACGTTGTTTGCTTTCTTTTAGTATAAACGAATAAGAAAATTTTGTGAAGGTTTTCGAGTTTGTTTATGTATGTTCATAAATTCCAATTGTTACTGTTATTGGCTTCAGAAAGACGTTTTTCTGTGTGCTACTCTTTTTTCATCTAAAATACAACGGTTTCAGTGTACAAAATACAGTTTTACTGTGCAGCGTGCCAAGTTCGAATATAATTTAGACCAATGTAAATTTCCGAAAAGTTTTGGCAGACTTAGAGGTTACTCGTAAACTGTTTTTAAGTTCAAGGATCATTTTCATTATTCTACGCTAGACTGAAATTTACTGGCAACATACTTTAAAAATAATTTAGGACATGTCGTAAACATCTACCGATCGAGAGTTTTTTTCCACTCTAAACAACAACAGAACAATTGATAGCAATTAGGAAAGGTTATTGTTAAAAAATTAAAAATATGTTCAACCTTTACTCTTATAACTTTACTCATGTGAAATCAGGATGCACACAATTTTTACAATCCCCTAGACAAAATAACCAGTAAGCATTTTTCTTAACCTTCCAAGTGCAAGATGTGTTGGATAATGTTAGAAACTTCGTTTCTATTGGGTGTCCCACAACGCCACACAGCCTGTTAAAAATATCCTTTTCGTGGACCCGTTTTGAGATCTATGATTCCGGAGCAATATACTGATTACATCCCCCCCTCTTCTTCATATTCATACCTATTAGAGGCCGTAAAGTTCATCTCATGCATTACATGATTTTCATAATTTTTAAACCCATTCTTTGTCAGTCTCCTCGTAAAGAGCGATATCATACGAACTTATATATCTAGGGTGTAAAAAAAAATTAAAATAAAAATGGAAATGTTTTAAACTAATAAAAATGCTAACTAAAGCCTTCACACTCGGCGTTAACTATTTGGGCTTAACAGTCGTGCAGGATTATTGTGTACTGTCATTACATTTGTTCATTTTCTGTAACTTCATTATGTGAAATACCTTTAGATCAAAAACTTGTATGAATATTTGAAAAGTTTGCAATTAGTCTTCATAAAACCACTTTTCTCTTGTCTGTCATTTTGTCACTTGACAGTTTATATATATCTTATCACCTCCTCCTTTATAGTAAGTTATAAATAATTTTAGGAATGCTTTCAAATTAAAAAAATCCATGGCGTTTAGATAATTAGATAAGTAACAGACATGCTGCTTAATTTATTTATAGGTATATGTTGATAATATTATCAATGAGAAATACACCCATTCAAGAGTAATGCTGGTTTTCAATATTTTATATTCTGCGATAAAAAATATGCTTTTGTATTACTAATGTTGCGCTTTTCCAAATATAATAAATTTAAATAAAAACTTATGACTGGAGTTCATTCACAGGTAGTCCATATACTATGCAGATTAGTAGAGAAACTTCATATGAAGATTTACAAAAGCTTGTTCTAAAAGAGATGGCCTCCATATTGCACGATGACGTCCTAACATCATCTCAACCTTGTGGGGTAAGTCAGGGTAAAATTATGCATTTGTTTATTAAGTCCTTATAGTACCATACTCCCACAGATATAGCAGTATGGATGACTGAATAAAATTAATATTTTAATATAAACTAAATTTATGTTTTTATTGTATGTATTTATAATGCATACAAATATGTATAAAACACTGCAACTTACAAATACAGCAAAACAGTAGCGAAACTTTTTTATCAAATATGTCAAGTGTTTGTTTCTGAAGATTTTTTTATGTATGAAAATTTTTTTCTCAAATTAATTTTTTTATAACCATCAGGTTAGTAATGTTAATGTCATTCTACCCCTGGTGGTTACTAAATTTAAAGCGTCTAAAGCTCTATCTAAGGATACTGTACATAACAGTGCAGAATAATCTTCAAATTCCTTATTGATTTTTAAGGCTTATTGGCATTCGTTTCTATAAGCGAAGATTTAGTCAAATATCTACTGTAGTCTCTTATGGATCGCTTTAAGGTTTAATGTATATTCAAAACTCATTATTCTACTTAGTTTAACATTTACCAAGTAATTAACGATTGAAATATTGCAATTGTTAATTAATCAGATTACGTTTTAATTAAGGCACCAACGGCAAATTCTCTTTTTGTGCTTACATCAAAGAGACTGCGCTCTGATTGATTTATTACATTCAATTTGAAATACCCATTACTTGGTGTTTATGTATAAAATGGAGCAACTAAAAAGATAAATATATCTTAGAATTTCGTAAAGGACTTTCCTTGGATGTTCTCGAAATACAATGCTTATGTCATTTCTTTTGTATTAGATTGGTAAATGACACAAAATATTTATCTGTCTCTTATAAAAGTCCTGAAATTATATAAAAAGATCGTAAAATAGTGTAAGTAGATAGAGTTGTTGATGTTTGTAATGATATTCAAAATGTATCTTCAATTTGATTTTTTTTTCTTTTATTAGATATTCAAAATGAAAATTTCCGATCCGGCATGTGATGATAACGAACCTCCGTGCTATTTGGAACCAGAGTTGCAACATCCGCTCTTTATGGAAGCAATTGACCAAGCCTTAGCCCTTTGCGGCGAAGATGAAGGACCCGCCCACGTAAAATTAGTGCTCGAATGGACACCAGAAACCAAGACCGCAATTATTGCAGATGATTGCGATTACGTGGAAGAGCATTCAAGTGTTAGAGAATTGAAAGCCCAAGCCCTTCAAGGTAAACAGTTTATCGAACGAATAAAAGAAATAATAATAGTTTTTACTAGAACTTCAGTACCGAAATGTGTCTTTTCTGTAAAGCCTAAAAAAAGGTATGTTATTCTACAGGTGGAGCTCCCTTGACTTTAGAAGAGTGCCTAAGACATTACACCAAGGCAGAAACCTTGACAATGGACGATGCTTGGAGATGTCCTCATTGTCAGCAGTACTTACCAGTAGTAAAAACCCTTGATGTATGGTCTTTGCCTGATATTCTTGTGGTTCATTTCAAACGTTTCAGGCAGTAAGTAAACTGATTCTAGTTTATTATTATCTCGCTTTTATATTGAACTATTTTTAGTAAAAGAGAAAAGCATCACTTAATACTTTCTGTTTTTCAAATCAAGTTTTTTCTATTCTATTTTTCTACAGAGCAACAGAGTTCGTGTTTCTTATTCTAACATTTATTATTTTCTAGACAAACTCTTAAAGGCTGTCAAAGTACTAAGCTGACAACTATGGTCGATTTCCCTGTGTTCGGTTTCGACATGTCGCCCCATTTAGCCAACAAAAAAAACACGACCACCATTTCAAACGATCTTCCCGACTCGGCTCATCTAATTATGCACCAAAACAATTCAACTTGGAAACGTTCACCGCCACAACATCGGACAGCTCCTCCTCCATCTGAAAATGACAATACCTACGATCTGTACGCTGTATGTTACCATCATGGTTCGGATTTAGAAACAGGTCATTACACAGCGGCCTGCAGGAATCCCTACGATGGTCATTGGTATCTCTACGATGACACCAAAGTAACGAATTTGAGCCAGCAAACTAATGATATCGGGTCTGTTCTAGTGAATAGTAGCGCGTATATTTTATTTTACCAAAAGAGGAGCGGAGTGTACGTGGGTTCTAGTTCAAGTAGCGCAGCCAGTTCCAGTTCTGTATGTTCTAGCGGTGACCACTGGGTCACCAGAATGCCTAAATTCAATTACGTACCGCCAAAGACCATAAAAGTTGCCAATAATAATAATAATATTAATAATAAACAAACCTCTGTGGAAACAAAGCCGAAAAATTGTGAAGTGGCGTCTCAAGAACTGATTGATGTTGCTACTGAAGAAATTTCTGCTGAAGAAACCTTGAAGGACGTGAAAAACGATCTCGAACAAAAGAATGGTCCTGTTACACTATCCATTAATGGTATGAAAGAAGATATTGAAATTGAAGAAGACGTTGTCGAGGAGGTGAAGGGACCTGTATATACTACAAGTATATTTATCAATTCATCGGGAAATGTAGATATTAAGGCAACACGAACGGACAGATCGCCTGTTTTAAGTCTACATAGGATAAATGGGGTAGCAGAAGAAAGAAAAGGAATCATCGATGGAACAGTCCCAAGGGAGAAAAAACGGATCTGTCATTCCAATGAGGTGTTTGCCGTTAGGCCCGTGTGGGTAAGTTTATCATGTTTATGAGGATTAAAATGATTTACAAAAAAGGCTTTCTGTGATAAAAGAACTTTATATTAATAGTAAAACAGAAGAAGGCAGTAAAATTTTTATTTTTTTGCTCAGTGTTTAAATATTAAAGTGTATTAATAATTGTAACATTATTTTTAAACTTACTCGTTTATTTATATTTTTCTTTTGATTATTGAATTCAATACATGATGTAGAGGAAGGCTTCAGATTTTTCTCATTTTTATTGAAAGGGGGGGATAGATAGTTGAAAAAAGTGTGAGAGTCTGAAGTTAGTAAAAATTGATATATTATAAATATATGTCGGAATATAATACATTTTTTCAAAATTTCGTTCAGCATTATCTATTCTTTTTAAGTTTGGCCTCAGTATAAAGCAGTTTTACGTTTGTTAGCGTGCGTTTTTTTATTTACCGATAAATTTTATCTGTGCAACAAACTGATAATTAATTTTCTATTAATTATTTCAGGCTTCAACTAATTCTATGCACACCGTTCCATCGAGTCAGTCTCAAATGTCCATATAATCATCGAATTGCATAACGAATTCATTGGTCAATTTAAGAGAACAAAGTGCATTAAATTTTTGACAAGTTACAATCGGTACCTTGTTATTTATGTCCGTGTATGATAAATTCGAAATTATTTTATGAAAAACATTGTATATGTTAAATACCTTTAGNAAGTAGATAGAGATGGAAATTTTATTTTCAATTTGTTGTTGATTAAGGAAAATATTATTTTTTTGTTTTAATTTATGTTTACTACAGTTTTAAGTTTTAAAATAATGTATTTATTTCAAGTGAAATTAAAACTCATTCCATATTTATTTTGTTGTTTCCTCTGTTGGATTTGTTTTTTTAATACATAAATAATTTGGTGAATTTATCTAGCAAGGTATGTGTTTGTAGAAGTCAATCTCGCAACTTTAGTGTTGGTCATTAAATAGCTTCTTTGCGGTTTGTTGGTTAATAAAGATCTACAATCATCAGTGCAAGATCGTTAGTCTGATTGTGAACCAAACTGCTACTGTTTTTCTTTTAATATGGTTTTAACTATCCACCAGCCATTCCCTTATTCATTTGCATAGCGCCCTCTGTTTTTCTCTTTTCTAACCTTTTCTATTTACAGTATTTTCATCATCCGCCTATCATCATCTCAAACACTTATAAAAAAATAACAAATTTCTGTACTTGCCAGCACGTTGAATTGCAGGCACGGTTTTTTGTCGCTGATTTATAATAGAAAAATTAAAAATGTGTCTTTTAGAAAACTTAACAAAGAATAAAAACCTTCGGTGCAATTTTCTTCTAGGTGACTTCATTTCAAGCTCCTATAAATTTTTTAGGAAAATTTAAAGGGGCGTAACTCTTAAATATTGTTTAGAATATTCTTCTGGACTGATTCAAATATTTAACTCGATTTGTTTTGGACTTTGGTTATCTTATTTATAAGCCCAAAATATTATATGCAAAGGAGGATTTGTTCAAAACAGATCCAACACGAAAGGCTGACATAAGCAGAAGATTGCTAGAACACAAAATCTTAAGAGACCCTGCTTGGAAAAATATGACATTTGCGTGATAATATTGAGAAAATGTTAAGTTTTTCAATATGAAAATTAATAACTAATTTTGCCCACATTAGTTTGGCCTCATAGGAACTGGGTACACTTAAACTGTAAAAGGTACTCATGACAAACTGAATCAGAAATGAAAAATGTGTGTAATAAATTATTAGGTACATAAATTGACTGATTAGGGTGGAGAAATATTGTGTTTCATTGTGAGAAGCATTTTTCAATGAATATGCTCAAAGACTCCACAATAACTTCCTCAACAGTAGATATTATTTGAATTCCATATCCTCGATAACTACTGTAAAACAATTTCTTTTCTTTTCCTGGTGAATATAATACCCTATATAATCAGAAATTTTCCTGTTGAATTAAAAATATGTACCTAGACAATACTTTAACAAAGTACAAACGGAATTTTGATGGTACATAACTAATTCATTCAAAATCAAAACTTTAGATAGTTCGAATGATAGTTTTGCCTAATCTTAAGATTCTAGATAAGTCTAACGTGAATATAGTTAGAAACGTCCTTATTAAACTGTTTTTTAAATAAGAGCATTTATGAAATAATAAATTAAAATTGCCATTTCGAATAAATTATTTTCTTTTTTGAAAAATAACCGTAAAAAAGCATTATGATTAGCATTATAGGTAATTGCTGCTTTTGATTATTTATGCATAACTTTGATTCTCTTAATTCATTTGGCGCTATAATTCCAAAAATTGAAATCAATTTGTAATCAAAATCTTATCTGTGATTGGTCGTTAGGTGGAACACAACAGTCACGTGATCACGTTTCTTGTTGACAGAAACGCCATCTTGGCCGCCGATTAGTTTGAGTGCGAAGCTTGTTTTGTGTGGGTGGATGTTTGTGGTAGAAGCTTTACACGGATATTTAAACGTTTACAAGGTGCGTAAAATTATTATTGTTATTTATTAAATAAGTACATGGTGCGTACTCATTACGAATAAGAAAATTTCTGTGATGTTATTTCATCTTATAGGTTATCATTCATTTTAAAGAGTCATATCTGCTCTTTTATCACCCTAATGAATCATTTTCTTGTGACTCAAGTACGTTTCTCGCATTCGTAATAAAAACGAAAGTGAAAGGGGTAGATCTGTTGTGTGTACCTATAAATATAAATCCGTGCGATGTTTTGTTTCATGAAATGATAAAAGGGAGTGTTCCCATTCATTGCTTCATTCGTAAAGGGCTCACTGATAAGTAAGCAACGAAGCAACTTCTTCTAATAAGAAAGTCCTTGATTATCGGTTATACTTTTTATGCAGCATATTTACGTACAATAAAGTATTATTACATTTAACGTATGCACGGCAGCAACAATTGAATAGTAGGCACTTAGATTGCATGATTGCTTAGATCTATATTTGCAAGTGAAATTACTTTTTAATGTAAATGAAACATGTGTAGTAAAATACGGGTAAGGTTAAAAACGCATCAAGGCAATGTTGAATATTACTTTTGTCATAAACAAATTAGAAACATTTCTTGTTTTGTGTATACTTAGGTATAGCAGAGAATGACTACGCCCTTAGTATTCACATATTTATGTTGCATTTTGTAGATATGAAACATGCTAAATGAAATCTTTAATCAAAATCATTTATATATAAATGTTTATTTAAATAATCATCTTGCATACACAATTAAAAATAGAGAAAGAAAATTTAAGATTTCCATTCCATTCAAATCGATCATTTGCTCGTATTTGAAGACAAATAGAACCCCTCGCTGTATATCCAGGCAGGGTTCAAATCATAAGATTGACATCTTACTATACATATATCTTCAAAATGTGCAAAACTACCCACAGTGAAATAGGCAGTTCGGCTTATTCCTATTATAGTAAAAGTAGAACGAAAGTTCATCTTGTAACAAACTAGTAAAAATTGCTGTTATTCTTGTAATAATATTCTACTTACCATGCAACATGTTGACCTAGTTTAATACATTTCGAGACCCTTCATCTTATCCATAGTCGTTCATTATTTTGCGTTCAAAATATACATGTTTTCTATGTATTGTACCTAGGTATATTATAATAAAATATAGAGTACGTACATACAAGACTCATCGATTCAGTAGAAGACGAAACAGATAAATTTAAAATATTGGGATAAGCAAATCTTTCTTTTTTTTCTTTCATAAATTAGCTAGTTAAATATATATAATTATAATGACATTTTATTTACCTTTATATACAATTTGCGTATTTGATGAAATAATTGAATGTCGAATTATAATTAGATTACATAATTTGATCGCTTAGCTATCGTATAAAAGATTAATGTTAAAAATTTAAATTTAGGTATTTGCGAATAGCAATTTATTAATTCTGTCGCATGGATTTCTGTCTGCCATTTTGGTAATAATTTGGAATTCACGACAATTTCCTAATATTATCTTAAATACAAGACATCTTTTAATCTTAAATCTTGTTATGATTAATAGTAATTATTACATACCTAGTAGCTCCCTTTTGAAGACGTTTGACTAGATAATGTTAATAGTAAATTATATCCTGTAGTCACTCTGGGAATGTGGCACTGTTTATCACCAATGATAATTCAGTAAAAGAACCTAATAGGTTTCTTTACATTTTACTTCATTAAAAAGTCCAAAATGTTTTGTTTGCAAATCGTATAAAAGTGAGTAAAGATCACTAATCGTAAATGTGAACCCCAACCGGTGAAAACTTTTTGGTTTTTGTTTTGCTACTTACCTACAATAACATTAAAAATGCAATGATAAAGAAAGGAATATGTTCTGGATAGGTAAATAGTAACACTCTTAATATTGAAAAACGTGATGTTTATAAATGGCGTGTATTTTACTGATCAGTCTCTTCTGGTCAGTATTTAAATGGTATTGATATTCATATGGACATTATCCTTTGGTAGTAAAAAAACTTTAAAACTTTGGGTGTTTCATTCCCAATAACTACGAATGCTGGTAGTTACTCCGGCGTCCTCTTTAGCCTCGTTGTAGGAATAGTGGAAATGGTTGGGGTGAGAAAGGTGAAACAGACAAAGTAAAGTCAAAAGATAGTGAAAGATTTTCTCTGTGGAATATTAGTGTTACATGATCCAATGAAACCTCAGAAAAATTCGGGCTTGGGCAGATGGACCAGGAATCGAATTGTGTCCTCCCGAATACTAAGGTGTGGTCTAGAATGTAGACCTATGGGCCATTATTCAGTCGGTATTTACATATAAATAGTCAATATTTAAATCGAAGGGGTGAGTTTTTAATTGCAATTGATCTAAAGGCTGGATCCACACATTCGGCATTCGTCATTTTGCGAATGTTTGCTTTGATGGGCATACAAGTCCATCCATATACACACAAACATACACATTGTTTTGCAGTTCAGTAGGAAGTGTTCTTTATATTTTTGAGTGAAATTCTTCATAAAAATTAAAATTTTCTTGTCAGTCTCTTTCTATGAAGGTAGGGTGTTCGACGAATAGGTGCTCGGGACTTGCCGAATAACGAGCACGCCGAGTACAATTGTGGAGCATTCGTCAAATGGCGAACACACGTGCCCATATATGTATGATTTTCCGAGCATCTGCTTGTTTTGAGAAACGGTAAGCAATCGGTCAAATATCGTCAGTCAGAGCGGTGAGAATGGATGGTAATTCCAAAAGTTAATAAAAAATAGCCTACAGTCAACTGTGACGAATTATATTTTAGATATACTGAAAAGACTGACTGATAAAAATTAAATTTCACAGCTTGTCTTTATAAAGGTAAAAATTGGCCAGTGTATGGAATAATAGGGTAATGACTAATGTTATATTTGTAATAAAGGGCAGCAAATATTATTTTTTGCGTGGAGCGTCTATAAAGCCGGCTGCATCTGTCACATTAGCCGACTATTCGTATTAAATATTAGACAAATAGGTTCTCGAGATTTGGGGAATACCCAATGAATAGATCGGGCTTCTTACAGTTGGAGTGTATGAGTAAAAGCATTTTGGTCGATCCGGATAAAGATTATATTTGATGTCCTTATTATTACAACAACACATTTATTATCATATTATTCCACAGATTGAGCAGTTTTTACATTTAGACATTAAAAACAGAAGCATCAAGAGTTAGTAGGAGTAAATGTAGGCCTAGATTAGATTACTGTTCACAAATAGTTGAGGATGTGGGATGTTCTAGTTTTAGGCAAATGCGAAGATTAGTTTAGGATAAGAAAAAGTGGAGATGCGTGCCCAACCAGTCTTAGGACTGACAACCTTATGATGATGAATAAAACTAAGTGTAGTTTGTACGTATGTACTGATTAAGCTCCTGAATCGAATCCCCCAGCCTCATGAGAGTTATATGGTATGATGGCCATCCATTCTTCGTCCATGAAGAAGGTTTCGGTTTTCAGCTGCAGGGGCTGGTTTCAAAGATACGGACGTTAAAAGACTATCGCCACAAAAGACTCCAAATAGAGTCAGTATAGTGTAAAATCCGACGTCTGGTCAGAACGTTACAGCATGTCACAAATTTTTTTCTGAAGACCTTACACCTGCAAGGTTGGAGATGTTTTAAAATTTTCTGGAAGGTTCGAGAACGTTCCCGAATGATAACTAATTTTTCGTGAGCGAAGCAAGGGTAATCCGACTTGAAGTCAAATAAAAGTTAAAAGCGCTCCAAATCAGTCCGCAGTACATCGCACTCAAATTAATCAAAAATCATGAATACTACTACTTCTGGTGGTAGAACAAAGGTGAAAAAGAAGTAAATAAATAAAAATCTATAATCAGATACACATACAACTTCCGTTTCTTCTATTAGTGGAGATCACCCAGGGATCAAATTTATTTTTAGTGACCCTGAACAATCAGTAATTTAGTGCAATGCAGTAATAGGATATTAAATATTATTTTATTTTTGTGTTTATCGAGTTTCTTTAAGGGACTACGATAGGATTTAAAAGGAATAATTCATCAAAATGTCTTTTGTTTTATTTTTATGTGCCTTTGGATTTTGTCCATTTTTTATCCTTGCACAACATTCTTTTACAGTTGACACTGCCATCATTTATTTTCCAAATATTTCGAGCTTTTCTATAGAAGCGGAGTAAAAAGGTGTTAGGTATTTCAAATAGAATTGAAAAGGGCATTCACGAGGTCTTTATCTCGTTGTTTTCCCTAGGCTGGAGTTGATGCTTACGTTGTTGAAGTTCCGATGATCCCACCACACTCGTTCTCTCTCTTTCTGTTTCTCTCTCTCTATATCTGCGAACTGCATAGGTTTCACGAGTAATAAATTGCGAAAAATGTCTCTCCACAAACAACTTAACTCTTTTGTTCATTATCCGCTGACGTTTGACCCCGTTTAGCGTCTTTGTTGATCCAATAGCCGATGTGGATAAGTAGATACAGAATCAGATTATACCCATATGCTTAATAAAAGCACAATGCTTTAGGTATACCTTGCTCTGTAACTCATGTGCAAAAAATAAACCGCAAAGAAATTATAGGTGCCTACAGTTTTTTTTAACAATAATTTTTCCCGGTACGAATTTCATGTTGAAGAAAATGGAGGAAGAAATTATAAATGAAGTAGTGTACCATGTACATGTAGTACTGATAAATTAGAATGTAGGTATTAACGTTACGACTTTGTCCGCGTGAATAAAAAAGTGGTTTATATATCACTCCTGACGGCTTCCGCTTTTAAGGCCCGTTTCACATAGGACCGATAGTCAATGCGGATGATCGGTCGAAACCGATCAGCTGAAAACAATTGCATTCGCACAATAACACGTATCATCAATCGTCAGTGTGCAGTTTTTCGCACAATACAATTTTTACGTTATTCTGATTACCAAATAGTATATAAATAGATCATCACCCTCATTATAGAATCGCCAATCCTGTGACTACTTAGATACGCATCGCCACTCTTTCCTATCCTGAGTTAATTTTCATATTTCTCTAAAACTAAAATGTCTCACATCTTTAACTATCTGGGAACAGTAATTTAATCTGAATCTACCTCTACTCCTCTTAACTCCCGTTTCTGCCTCTAATATATCTCTGACTAGCCCCTCATACCTGAGAAGGTGTCGTACATTTTGTAATATCTCCTCATTTTTAACCTTCATTTTGAACACTTCTAACCTTTTCTTTTCCGCCACGCCCATCATCCACGTTTCGCACCCGTACAAAGCCCTGCTCCAATAAGTAAATAGGTGCCCCAAAATAAACACCTTTAAATCTAATATACACATAATTCAAGGTGACTCGCGATAAAAATATGTAAACTATATCAATTAGTCCATAATTTCTTTNTGTTTACTACAGTTTTAAGTTTTAAAATAATGTATTTATTTCAAGTGAAATTAAAACTCATTCCATATTTATTTTGTTGTTTCCTCTGTTGGATTTGTTTTTTTAATACATAAATAATTTGGTGAATTTATCTAGCAAGGTATGTGTTTGTAGAAGTCAATCTCGCAACTTTAGTGTTGGTCATTAAATAGCTTCTTTGCGGTTTGTTGGTTAATAAAGATCTACAATCATCAGTGCAAGATCGTTAGTCTGATTGTGAACCAAACTGCTACTGTTTTTCTTTTAATATGGTTTTAACTATCCACCAGCCATTCCCTTATTCATTTGCATAGCGCCCTCTGTTTTTCTCTTTTCTAACCTTTTCTATTTACAGTATTTTCATCATCCGCCTATCATCATCTCAAACACTTATAAAAAAATAACAAATTTCTGTACTTGCCAGCACGTTGAATTGCAGGCACGGTTTTTTGTCGCTGATTTATAATAGAAAAATTAAAAATGTGTCTTTTAGAAAACTTAACAAAGAATAAAAACCTTCGGTGCAATTTTCTTCTAGGTGACTTCATTTCAAGCTCCTATAAATTTTTTAGGAAAATTTAAAGGGGCGTAACTCTTAAATATTGTTTAGAATATTCTTCTGGACTGATTCAAATATTTAACTCGATTTGTTTTGGACTTTGGTTATCTTATTTATAAGCCCAAAATATTATATGCAAAGGAGGATTTGTTCAAAACAGATCCAACACGAAAGGCTGACATAAGCAGAAGATTGCTAGAACACAAAATCTTAAGAGACCCTGCTTGGAAAAATATGACATTTGCGTGATAATATTGAGAAAATGTTAAGTTTTTCAATATGAAAATTAATAACTAATTTTGCCCACATTAGTTTGGCCTCATAGGAACTGGGTACACTTAAACTGTAAAAGGTACTCATGACAAACTGAATCAGAAATGAAAAATGTGTGTAATAAATTATTAGGTACATAAATTGACTGATTAGGGTGGAGAAATATTGTGTTTCATTGTGAGAAGCATTTTTCAATGAATATGCTCAAAGACTCCACAATAACTTCCTCAACAGTAGATATTATTTGAATTCCATATCCTCGATAACTACTGTAAAACAATTTCTTTTCTTTTCCTGGTGAATATAATACCCTATATAATCAGAAATTTTCCTGTTGAATTAAAAATATGTACCTAGACAATACTTTAACAAAGTACAAACGGAATTTTGATGGTACATAACTAATTCATTCAAAATCATCATTACACAGCGGCCTGCAGGAATCCCTACGATGGTCATTGGTATCTCTACGATGACACCAAAGTAACGAATTTGAGCCAGCAAACTAATGATATCGGGTCTGTTCTAGTGAATAGTAGCGCGTATATTTTATTTTACCAAAAGAGGAGCGGAGTGTACGTGGGTTCTAGTTCAAGTAGCGCAGCCAGTTCCAGTTCTGTATGTTCTAGCGGTGACCACTGGGTCACCAGAATGCCTAAATTCAATTACGTACCGCCAAAGACCATAAAAGTTGCCAATANTATAAGCACGTTGCATGCACCTGATTGGCTATTACATTAGCGGCCATTTTGCAAATCGTTCAAAAGTAGGTCAAGTTCAATCTACGAGCACTCATGGGAATCTCCTAAATAAAAAATTAATAAAGATGTTCCTAAATTTTACTAACAAGAAAACTTTAGGAAGGGATAACTCGCGTATCTTTTAACCAATTTTGATGCAGTTTTCACCTAATTTTAGAAAAATTAACGCTACTTAACACAACATAATGTGTTACAATATATTAACAAGCACTTGACTGAAAAACTGTATCATTAATGAAACTAAAATAGAAAATCACTAGAGCAATTTTCGTTATTTTGACCGTAGTTTTACGAAACGGGCATGCAAAAGGTACATATCTAACGGTCGTTTTCTATGTGCACATAACGTTACTCGACTTTCTCGAATTTGTTGGTAATCGGTGCACAGCATCTGGGATTAAATTTTATTTACGTTCGACCGCGAAATATGCGCTGATATCAGTAAGCAGCAGCAGCCATTCCTGTATTTTTACTCGCGTAGTGGAACCATTTGCATAAGGCCATAATAAATAAAGTAACTTATCTAGGTGCATGGAATATATGCATGCCTTGCTCAGATTACTTAGATTCGATAACTGCACATGTACGTACGTGTATGTATTGTGAGAACATACGTATGTGTTGTTTGGGTACCCACACAAGTATAACTGGGTCTACCCACGGCTCTTTTATACGTTTGTGCAAATGTACTTACCTACAATATACACGGTGTTCAGATAAATACTCTGCTTTAGGATATGATACGAGTTGACCCTTAATGCATGTGATCCGGAAGAGATTGTAATATAAATCATTTATTCATTTATTGGTGGTTTAATAGGTCGCTCATATATTTCTTTTTGTTTATTTTCCAGATTTGTCATCTCGGACTTATCAGGCCATTCATACATACGCAATTTAGTGTTTTCATTTTTATTGTTTAGGATCAGTTATTTCATGTTCGCAATGCAAGTTTACAGGGGAATGATATTAATTGTAACTTGGCTTAGCTCTTGGTGAAACATTATTCAAAATAATTCATGAAATAAAAGCACTTGGTTTTGTGTGCTTTTATTTCATGAATTATTTTGAATAATGTTTCACCAAGCTAAGCCAAGTTACAATTAATATCATTAATTTATATAGTTTACACTTTTTCCCTACTGGTTTGATTTTGCTTGAAATATGTAAAAGTAATAAATTTTCAATCGATTGAAATGTTGTCGATAATCCTAATTAGCTTAATGTAACTTTTATACATTAAATCGCGTTATTTATTATTTACAATATGTTTTCTGTACTTTCTCGTTGCCATTAATTGCTAAAGGTAACCATATAGAGTAATTCTTTCTATGAGGTGTATACAGTTATTGTATTTTAAACTTAAATATAGTAAACATTAATCAGGTAACTACATGCATGCATTGGTATTTGTAATTAAAAAAATATTCTATATTTTCAAGTTATGGTAATTATTTCACGATGTGAATTAAATAAATATCGTTTTAACCGTTACCACTTCCTTAACTGAACTTCCTCGTAGAAGTCAATTGGCAATATTATTAATAAACCAGTAGTGGCGGCAGTTAAGGAAATTGGCATTTCCGCCCATCGATTTGATTATTATTATCGGATGGTCGATAATACTAATGTTAAGTGGTCACCTGTTGTAGAATATTCCTGTCCCACAGTCCACAGCTTCTAATATTAATTTAATAGGTAGTAGATCTCATAAGTTCTTATATGAGTGCAATACACCCATTCACACTCGTTCTGGGTTGGGTATATTTTAACCTAAAAATCTCATAATTTACTCTGTAAGCTATAATGATTAAATAAATACCTACTCGCAAATAGTTAAGGATGTGGGTTGTTCTAGTTTTAGGGAAATTCAAAAATTAGCTCAGGATAGGAAACAGTGGAGGTGCGTGTTCAACCAGTCTTATAACTGACGACCTTATAATAATGATGAAAATTTCCTATTAGAACCTTAAAACCAGACAAACAGATTAATACGCATGCCTTTTAGTTCTTGAACTGAAGAGAGAGAGAACTCCATGGAAATGCCTAATTCAAAATATTGTAGATTCGATATTGTTTTCCGCACTCTTTTGCATTTGGGCCATGGAATAACATTAATCAACATTGAAGTTGAAATTCCATGGGCCATGGCACTAAACAGTAAGGAAAACAATGTCGAATCAGTACCTATATGCCGGCCGTAAATGCCTATAAGATATTGTGGTGTGCTAATAGATAAAATAAAAAAACCATTTCAAAAGCTACTTATTAGATGATTGGAATCCATTTCTTCTGGTTTATGTGTGGTTGCTTTAGCACAACTTGGATCACCACTGAATAACATACTCCACGAAGTATTCTTATTACCGCTCCTTTTATTGGGGAAGTCTTTTCCAATTTAATCGACACTTACTGTCCTTCCTTAAAAGGGAGTACGTCTGAACTATTATTTTTTATGATTTAGTCGGGTTTTTGGTTTATACGGGAGTAACACTTCATTAGGTGTTTCTCCAGTAACTGTCGTTAGGCTGCTTCCATAGTTGAAGGGGAATGTTGCTCCATACTTCTCCCTCCGCCAAGCCATTACTCTGAGGGTGATATGGAGGTGGATGTAACTTGACAATGTTGAGTGATGTTAAGAACTGTTGATAATTACTTTCATCCGTTATCACCCACGACACACTGTAGTAGACCCCATTTTGAGCAAGAATCACAATATATGAAAAAGTGATCTGTCTATACGGTAAAAGTTGATGTGTACACGGAGTATTTGCCTTTGGTCTTTAGCAGTTTTGTCCTGTGACACCAGAGTGACCTTCATGTAGACGGTTGACTTGTAGGATAGTCGGAATTATTATCCTCAATCCAAACTTAGAGTTTTATGGATAAGTTTTCTTGAACTGTAAAATAAATCTCGACATGTGGGTCTTCATTGAAATCTTGCCAACGTATGCATAATTTATCGTGCACTTTGTTTAGAATCACGTCCTTTTGGGTTTCGACAATATCTTGTACAGTGGGTGTCATATATATTAGATTCCACTGTGCTTTAAACTCAATTGTTTATGGGCGAGTCAGATTTTTCGTTAAAAGCGTTAGGGAAGTGGTACTTAAATTGTGACTCGTGCTCTGATACTTCCAATTTTATATTAATCTGCAAGTTTTGTATCTTGCCATAGTAAATGGAGGTTGTCAAGCCTATATCTCCTATAGCGGTTTAAAGTTGGTTTTGCTCTCGCAAATAATTAGACATATTGGTTTTTATTTCCCAACATCGTCAATTTTCACTTGGACGTATTTCCAATTGTTGTTTTGTGAACATTTTCCCAAAATCACTGGTACACATCAAAGTTCTGGTTCCTCTTGTGTCGACTTCCATTCTGGCTTCTTGTTAATTAATTTTGGAAATGTCTCACCGAAATATATATAATAGGTTGATCGACCGTTGTGGATTGTTGGTTTAGTTGGTCGGAAATTCTCGTTTTCTCTGTAACAGTGTTGATCGTTAAGGAAATTACATCTGAAAATTGTATGTTGTCTGACTTTTCCTCTACATTTGGAGTTTGTTTTACTTGGTGAACTCCGTATGATGGTTTTGGCTTTTCCTGACTATTTGTTTTTCTCCTGCAGACCAGAGATGTCTGGTCCATTTTAGTGCAGTCATAACACTGGCAGTTCGCTGCTGGACATGTTCATGGACCATGATTCCTTCCACACTGGAAGAATGGTTTGGTAATGGAATGGGCTTGACCATTCCCATTGTGTTGATGTAATTGTCTCCAATGTAGGTGAGACTGACAGGGGACTGCCATGTTTTTGTTTTAGTACTTGGTTCTGTGTGGTTGATGACATTTTATCCTAACGGACTTCACTGATGGAGATGCTGTTGCTGGTATTTTAATGTTTACTGTTCCCGGACAGCTTCTTCCTGAAGTGCTACTCCTTTATCCATGTCTAGGGGGGACATTTAGAAGCTTTCTCCTTGATTCATCATAAAGTGTCACAGACTATTCGATTAAATGGTGCATCTTCTAAAAGAGCGTCATAGTTACTTAGAAGTACAAGTTTTTGAAGGGCTTCTATGCAATCTCTAGCAGACTCGCTTTCTTTTTGTGGTAGGCACGCATTGTATCGGGTTGTTCGGAAAGTCATTTCGTTTTTTCCTGACAGAGGATTTAATTGTATTCTTTTGCACCCAACTTCACATTTAAGCCGTATAATTTTTATATGCTTTGAGAGCTCATATAGCAAGGCTTGTGTGTGAAAAATTCCAATTAATTCTACGCAGTAGTTTTTGGTTGGTGCCCTTTTAAATATGGAGAGCGATAAGCAGCATTTTCGACATATCTTACTGTTTTACTACAGAAAGGGTAAAAATGCTGTTCAAGCCAGAAAGAAATTGACTGATGTGTATGGAGAAGGTGTGTTGACAGTACGCCAGTGCCAGAACTGGTTCGCTAAATTTCGATCCGGCAATTTTGATGTCGAAGATGCACCACGTTCGGGAAGGCCGGTTGAAGCTGATAAAGACGCGATAAAGGCATTAGTTGATGTGAACCGGCGAATAACAACACGTGAGATCGGATTGAGGTTAAATTTATCAAATTCAACAGTTTATGACCACTTGAAAGGCCTGGGATTATCCTCGAAGCTCGATGTATGGGTTCCCCATGTTCTCACAGAGAGAAATCTGTGTCGCCGCATTGACGTCTGCGATTCGCTTCTCAAACGTCACGAAAATGATCCGTTTTTGAAGCGCATCATCACTGGGGACGAAAAATGGGTTGTATACAACAACGTCAAACGCAAGAGGTCATGGAGCAAAAAAGATGAACCGGCTCAAACCATTTCCAAAGCCGATATTCACCAAAAAAAGGTGATGCTGTCTGTTTGGTGGGATTTTAAAGGAATCGTTTTTTTTGAGCTTTTACCGGATAACACAACGATTAATTCGGAAGTCCACTGTCATCAGCTGGACAAACTGAATGATGCACTTCAACAGAAAAGGTCAGAACTAATCAACAGGAAAGGTGTAGTGTTTTACCAAGACAACGCGAGACCTCACACAAGTTTGGTCACTCACCAAAAGTATTTGTTTATTATACGAAAACTGTCTTTCATTTCCACAAAAAAAAAACGAAATGACATTCCGAACAACCCTATACAACGATTGGTACACTCTTAATCCAATGTGTATGAATGGAATAAGGCGCTCTCTTGGTTCCTTGGTTATGTGGTGGCACGGGAGTGCCTGACTCGTAGGGTGATTCATCTTCAATGCCATTTATTAGTCAAAATTCCCGGGAATAATTCCAGTCGACTGGAAAATGAAATAATTTATTACAAAGAAACGAAGTTTGTATACATGAAAATTTAACTTTGGTTAATTACAATTGCATGTGCTTTTCTTTTACCATTCTTATCATTAAATAACTAATTAACAACTGCAGCAATGAGTGGAAACGGTAGCAATTCAATCTAAGCTGACCTTCACCTGTTAAACAAATTAAAGGCGCAAGTAGTAATTATTTTTCAGAAAGATGAAAAGCCCACTCATTCGCTCATACGTGTATACGTCGCCGAATAAATCTTTTTATAAGACATGAGATGCAATTTAATGAGCGTATACACGTGTGTTGTGCTTATACGCCTTTGTATGTGTATGTGCATTTAGTATATGCATGTATATTGTATATTCATGAGAGTTGAGAAGCCAACGTTAATTCTGTTTTTAAAAATAGCACTCTTGATGAGTGACCATTTATTTTAACGTCTGTTTTATCTTATTTCGTTTAGGATTTGTAACTTGCAGTTCAAGTTTAATTGGCGCCTAGAAGCCGTGTTTTATTTATAACCTTAATGTTTTGTATGATTTTATTCTTTCGTAGTTTTTCTGCTGAATGTTTTTCGTTGTTTCCATCGCACTTTCCTGTTTCCATGAAATTACTGTTTGTTTATATGTTGTCTTGATTTTTTAAAAGGCATACACATTAACTGTAACCATACCTACGGTAGGCCAGGAGGCTTATCCAGATAATTATAATTATTTCTAAATACAAACGAAGTACCTAACGAAGAACAAAAAGTACATTGTTAAGAGTAGTTAAGAGTTAATATTTCGAAAACATGTAGGTGTAGTATGTTAACCTAGAAGTTTTGAGACAAATTTCAGGGCTGCAAGGGAGTTATCTAATTTTTGAAGTGAAACTTCTTTGGGCTCGATGAGAGTAAAATCTCAAGGCTATGAAACGACACGTTTTGCAACGTTTCGTCTCGCGAAGCGATAGGTTATGAGAATAGAAAGGCGCGCATGCGCACAGTCAGCTGTTTGTGACCGGCATCGGCATCTCATATATTATAATATAATGTATATTCACTATACTATAGTGCTAAATTAATTTTTTGGTTATATCTGTGCAGTTATATGGCAGTAAGTGTATTACGGTAAATGTTTATTTAACAACAATTAATATTTAATTAAGAGTGAGTATTATTATGTATTAATTCTAATTCC
>NW_020438920.1:2135403-2143641 GCF_000699045.2 Agrilus planipennis | reverse complement strand
TAATATTTGATTATAAATCAAATAAATAAATATATATTTAATTTTCACTAAAAACAACCAAACCACTGAAAACTATACAACTATTGACGTTCAACTATTATTATAAACATTACTAATTCATTTTTTTTTAATAACTATCGCGAATAAATTAAAGTCTGATTTATTAAGGTTGACGTAATTTGCCTAAAATGGACAATTTTAATAATTTATTAATAACGCGAACAGTGAACACTTTCATCAACCGCAGCGGGAAAGCGTGTGCCGGCGGTTACTACAGAGTAGTGACGTCAGGCGCTCTCTCTCCAAGGTCATAGAAGCGTTGTGAATCTCGGCGGTTTTCAAAACGCTATAGCGGTCTTAACAATGATTGTCGGATCGCAGAAAAAAAAATTGATACGTAGTCATATGCGTCGTGGACCTGTAAATATGCAATAAAGAAATTTTATGACCCTACCCAGTTGCTAAAATACACATTTGGAAAATACGAGGGTGGTCAACATGTTTTAGTACCAAACTACGTGCAGAAGACTGCTGCGACTGACAATCACATGAATGATCATGAAAAGGGTTTCTTTTGCCTTCTTATATTATGTAAACAGAACTTTACAAATGAGAAAGAAATATTAGACATACGTTACAAAAACAAAAACGACTAAATAATCTTTTCCTAATAAAATCATATTATAATATACCTTGTAACAATCAGATATATCAACAAATCGAATTAAACAGGTATAACTACTAACTGTCATAAGTATTGGTAAATATCACATCTACCTGCGAAACATTTCATAAATATTTTCTTTTTCCCGTAAAGTGGGTCTTCAATTTTTAATTGCTTCTTAAAGACAAAAAGGAAAACATCTAGTTAACTATACCACAGTCAATTAATTGGTCAAATCGATCTTAGAATTAGTAATGGAGAAGCTTTTTCCATTAAGTCGAAGGAAACATTGGCATGTGACGATATACGTAATTCAAATTTCCATTTATTGTTGTCCCCGTTTCTTCAAATTATAATTTTTAAAAAAATAAGACTAATACTTATCCAATGATTAAAAACAAATAATCATGGAAGCTTTATGTAAAGATGTGTATGAAATATCAAATAAAAACATTGAGAAGTCGACAATAAAACAGTCTAATAGAGGCATTCTTTTACGGTATTATAAAATATATTGCCTATTTTTATTGTACCTAATCATCATCATAAGGTCGTCAGTCCTAAGACTAGTTAAAACACGTACCTCCACTCTTTCCTATCCTGAGCTAACCTTCGCATTAAAACTAGAACAACCCACATCCTTAACCAATTGCGAACAGTAACCTAATCTAGGTCTATCTCTTCCCCTTAACTCCCTTTTTTGCCTCTAATATGTCTCTGATTAGACCTTCATGCCTGAGAAAGTGTCCTACCAACCTATATGGCCTATTTCTTATTGACTTCCGTAGAGTCCTCTGTTCTCCTATTCCTTCTAATATCTCTTCATTTGTAACCTTCTCTGTCCACAGTATCCTTATCATTCACCTGTAACACCACATTTTAAACGCTTCTAACCATTTCTTTTCCGAAACACCCACTGAGCATGTTTCGCACCCGTACAGCGCCTCGCTCGAAACATACACCTTTAACAATCATTTTCGAATTTTTAAATTAACCGTTCGCGAGCATAGAACTGACTTCTTTTTATTGAAGGCGACTCTATCCTGCGCTATCCTCTACTTTATATCCTTAATGCTCCTTCCTTGAAAAATGAACTGTATTAATGAAAAAAATACTTTCGTTACTAACATTAAGATAAACCATTTTTTTCATCAACATCTATGATTTACAGGTAGTAATATTTTCATTATTTACTAAAACTATTATAGGTACATTTCTGAATATTTAACATCGCATAGATACGTATAAAAGGATTTTCTTTTTTGTAGTAGTTTTCCACAAATTTCAATACAATTTATATCTCCATTTGGAAGAATATAAGTATACATATATCACTTATTTGTAAAAATTTTTTTCTTTTAACTAAGATTGTCTTATTGAGCTCTTTTGTAGTCAATAATACTTTAAATTGCAATCGTTTTACTGTTATTCGACCTAATGCGATGCGTCTGGTTTCAGTTATCTTATAATTACAATATCAGGAAGTAGACTTCTTGGTTCGTTATAATTGTAAAAGATTTCGTTATAATTGTAAAAGATTTCATTGAAACGACTTTTTGGTGGGATTTTCATGAGGAATCTACAGGGAAATCCGTATAACTGGCATGCCCCTCATTAGCCACAAGAGACCCGCATACTACATGGGGCATGCCCCTTATAAATTCTAGTTGAGATTTAAATATGAACGAGTTCAGCTATTTTTATAAAACTACTAACTTTAGTAAAAGTACTTTTGAATAATATGGGATTTTCAAAAAGAACGTATATCTATTTTCCCTAGTTTTTCTAACTTCACCAAGACATTACATAAATTACGATAAAATATAGGAGACGTGTTCTAATCGCAAGATGCGAAGAAATATCATTCGTCATGATTTTTGTTATATTTTGTGAAAGGTTTTTCTCACGGTGTCAGCATCCCGTGATTTATTAGCTTGTTTTTTTCGTCATTTTTCATTTATTTCGCGCGTATCTCTTAGATGGTCCAATAAAAATCGATAGATTCCGAGAATATATTTTTAAGAACCGGAAGCTTTAACTGTTTTAATACGTGAGACGGATGACATGACACGTATTAGCAGAACTTCCCTGGTGCAGTATACCAAGGTCCGCGCATTATTACGAAGGCAATTTGAAAGTTATTTGTTACCGAGCTTACAATTACAACAGTTCAGAGAGTCACTAAATATTGTGGTTTGAGGAGGAAATTGAGTTTTAGAATTTGTAACTGTCTAACTGGCATTATATTAACAATACATTCCTCTCTTATAAGCCATCAGTAGCGATGTGCAGAGCCGATTCAAATAGTCGATTATATTAAGTTGTCTAATTTATCAAACGAGTCCGAGATTGATTAAATTAAAAAAATTATTGGTCTTGTTTATCCACCTACGAAATTTAATTTTAACATTTTAGTAATAAATGAGCATAATCGTTTAAAATGTTAATTGTAGACAGGTATCAAGAGTTTTACAACATAAAGTTGTTCTATTGTTATATGCAATACGATAACTCTCTTGAGCTCATCTAGAGTCCGACGTTTTTTGTAGGCGGTTATAAATCAGAATATATTTGCTGCGGTTTCAATATGGTACTTTGTAGAACTTGTAAAAGTGGTAAAGCGTGACGTTTCGCCGTTGTTTGCTGAAGGCATCTTCAGTGATAAATGGAAGAAAACACAGCATCGATGCATACAATATCTTTATATTATGTTACAATGGGCTCCATATGAGATTTATGCAGTAGAGTCACTCTAACTTAAAATGTCGACATTTCTGCAGGCGGTTATAAATCAACTTTATGTACTTTGATTAATCTACTATATGTGAGGACGGTCAAAGAGCTTCACAAAAGTCTGGAGGTACGGAATATATTTGTGCTATTACTTCACGATGACACTTTGTACAAAATTAGCCTCTGATTAGGGGACAAATCATAGAAAAGTGGTAACCCTGCTCTATAGAATATCTTTAAACTATGTTAAAGGATATAAGCGGTACTGAATCTCGTTCTCGCATCCCTTCCGTTGTAGGGTAGTGTGTCAAACTGAGCCTGTAACTGAGGATGACACTTAGTGTTGAAATGCGTCAATAAAGAGGCTTATAGAAAATATTGATCTATATGAAGTGAAGAGCATAGTAATCAGTTCAGTGTCAACGAAATACTAATTGAGACGGAAAAACTAGAAGCAGTCTCTGATTTTTACTGTCAAGGAAGTCAGTTACCTCAGAATAGAAGAAGTTCCAAAAAAATATAAAGGAAACAATAGGGCAAAATGATGTCTCCTTTAATCAAAAGGAAATCACTTCTATACTCGCGAAAGGTTAATTGTGGAATTCGAAGTGTATGTCTGGAGATTGAGATGTAGAGGCAGATGATGAAAATACGGTGTATAGAAAAGATTAGGGGTGGGGAGGTAGTATAGGGTTGTTCGGAAAGTCATTTCGTTTTTTCGCGACAGAGGATTTAATTGTATTCTTTTGCACCCAACTTCACATTTAAGCCGTATAATTTTTATATGCTTTGAGAGCTCATATAGCAAGGCTTGTGTGTGAAAAATTCCAATTAATTCTACGCAGTAGTTTTTGGTTGGTGCCCTTTTAAATATGGAGAGCGATAAGCAGCATTTTCGACATATCTTACTGTTTTACTACAGAAAGGGTAAAAATGCTGTTCAAGCCAGAAAGAAATTGACTGATGTGTATGGAGAAGGTGTGTTGACAGTACGCCAGTGCCAGAACTGGTTCGCTAAATTTCGATCCGGCAATTTTGATGTCGAAGATGCACCACGTTCGGGAAGGCCGGTTGAAGCTGATAAAGACGCGATAAAGGCATTAGTTGATGTGAACCGGCGAATAACAACACGTGAGATCGGATTGAGGTTAAATTTATCAAATTCAACAGTTTATGACCACTTGAAAGGCCTGGGATTATCCTCGAAGCTCGATGTATGGGTTCCCCATGTTCTCACAGAGAGAAATCTGTGTCGCCGCATTGACGTCTGCGATTCGCTTCTCAAACGTCACGAAAATGATCCGTTTTTGAAGCGCATCATCACTGGGGACGAAAAATGGGTTGTATACAACAACGTCAAACGCAAGAGGTCATGGAGCAAAAAAGATGAACCGGCTCAAACCATTTCCAAAGCCGATATTCACCAAAAAAAGGTGATGCTGTCTGTTTGGTGGGATTTTAAAGGAATCGTTTTTTTTTAGCTTTTACCGGATAACACAACGATTAATTCGGAAGTCTACTGTCATCAGCTGGACAAACTGAATGATGCACTTCAACAGAAAAGGTCAGAACTAATCAACAGGAAAGGTGTAGTGTTTCACCAAGACAACGCGAGACCTCACACAAGTTTGGTCACTCGCCAAAAGCTTTTACAGCTTGAATGGGATACAATGCTACACCCACCATATTCTCCAGACCTGGCACCATCGGATTATTATTTGTTCCGGTCACTCCAAAATTTTTTAGACGGTAAAACCTTCACCTCAAATGAGGAGGTCAAAAACCTCCTCGATCAGTTTTTTGCCAGCAAAGACCAAAAATTTTATGAGCGTGGAATTATGCTACTACCAGAAAGATGGCAAAAGGTGTTGGACCAGAACGGTCAATATATAATTTAATAAAGTATTTGTTTATTATATGAAAACTGTCTTTCATTTCCACAAAAAAAAACGAAATAACTATCCGAACAACCCTATAGAAAAACCAAAGGAGAAATATAAAAAGGACAAAGGTAGACCTAGATCAGATTACTATTCGTGAATAGTTAGGAATGTGGGATGTCCTAGTTTTAGATTGGCTTAGGATGGAAGAGTGGAGGTGCGTGTCCAACTAAGTCTTCGAATTATCGCCCCTATAATGATTAACAAGATCGATTCATGCATACCGGTGAAATTGGATAAACAGTGTCCAATTCCTCCCTTTATACGAAATAGCTAATAATCTTCGATTAAATGTCTGTCCTATTCGATACAGTAAATATCAGGTTGATCAAACTTCATATATTGTGGTCTATTTTTTTCCAGCAAGTGAATGAAAGCGGTTTGTCTCGAATATGGGATCATCTTAAATCGAATTCGTGACTCAGAAAAAAACAGCCCTTGTGAATTAACTTTATCAAATTGTACGATATTAGGCTTCACTTCCATTATTATCCTGAAAAACTTAAAGTCGTGTTGTATAAGTCAGTTACATACTCAAATGTAATTTTACAAAATTTAGAAACACCAGATGCTTCTAGGTTCATAGCAACCTGCAACAACTTATTACATCCTATGTCAGCTTTTCGCTAAAGAGTGCATGCTTATTTCTACGGTTTCGCAGATAAATAAACATTAAAAACAGAACTCTAAAATGAGAAAGAAATATTAGACCTACGTTACAAAAACAAAAACGACTAAATAATCTTTTCCTAATAAAATCATATTATAATATACCTTGTAACAATCAGATATATCAACAAATCGAATTAAACAGGTATAACTACTAACTGTCATAAGTATTGGTAAATATCACATTTACATGCAAAACATTTCATCAATATTTTCCTTTTCCCGTAAAGTGGGTCTTCAATTTTTAATTGCTTCTTAAAGACAAAAAGGAAAACATCTATTTAACGATGCCGCAGTCAATTAATTGGTCAAATCGATCTTTAGTAATGGAGAAGCTTTTTCCATTAAGTCGAAGGAAACATTGGCATGTGACGATATACGTAATTCAAATTTCCATTTATTGTTGTCCCCGTTTCTTCAAATTATAATTTTTAAAAAAATAAGACTAATACTTATCCAATGATTAAAAACAAATAATTATGAAAGCTTTATGTAAAGATGTCTATGAAATATCAAATAAAAACATTGAGAAGGCGACAATAAAACACTCTAATAGAGGCTTTCTTTTACGGTATTATAAAATATATTGCCTATTTTAATTNCTATTTTTTATTGACTTCCATAGAGTCCTCTGTTCTCCTATTCTTTCCAATACCTCTTCATTTCTAACCTTTTCTACCCACGATATCCTCATCATCCGCCTATAACACCACATTTCGAACGCTTCTAACCTTTTCTTTTCCGCCGCTCCCACTGTCCATGTTTCGCACCCGTACAGCTCCGCGCTCCAAACATACAACTTTAACAATCATTTTCGAATTTCTAAATTAACCGTTCGCGAGCATAGAAGTGACTTCTTTTTATTAAAGGCGACTCGATCCTGCGCCATCCTCTACTTTATATCCCTAATGCTCTTTCCTTGAAAAATGAACTGTAGTGAATAGAGTGCATGCTGATTTCTACGGTTCCGCAGATAAATAAATATTAAAAACACAACTCTTATTTTGCTGTCTTTCCTCCAATTGTATGCCACAGTGATTTTACTTGAAAACTAGTTTCATTTAAGAGGAGTACTCTCTCTCTCCGAGTTATAGGAAGTCATTAATTAAATAACAAGCGCTAAGGTGGCGCTTTTGAGTAGGTAACGTTGCCCTCTACGCTAGAATTTCTCGACATTTAGAATAAAATTGTAGGAAGTTAAAAAATACATGCTTTTTATTAGGTAAGACTCCACTCTGAAACATAAGAATAACATGTATTACAATCAGTTGATTATTGAGAAGATTATACTTAAGTTGGATAAGTATGTTCAATTGGGTCGTTGTTTTTGACTACGCGCAGTTTGCATTATCTAGCTAGCCACGGACCTCATAATACGCACTCCTTAGGGGTCCATAAACTACAGGTTAAAAAATCCTGCTCTTCACCCTAAATTATTGGTGTTCTTAATAAATCTAAAAAGCATATAGAGCAGTAATGTTTAGAACGAAATTACTATCTGAAAAAAGAAATAATTTTTTTTTATTACTCGCATATTTAGTTTCCTTATTGTCTTTTTAATTTTTTTTAGCAAAAATGAGTTAAACATTGTTTGTACAATTTTCATTTTGAATGTGTTTTTATGTTTTCCCTTTTAACATTTGTAAATCTGCAACTGAGTGTTAGGATCTTGGATCCTAAGCTACTTAACTTAACTTAAAATAAGGTACTGTTTGCACTTTTATATGTTGTATTTTTCAATTACAAAAATGTTCTAAATCTTATAAATTTTTCTGTTTGTTACTTTATTTCTTCTTCTATTTCTTTTTCTGTCTAGATACTATCTTATATTTCTAAATTCCCACCACTTTCTGGGGGTTGACCAAACGTGTTCTTGTAGAGGGGTTTGTGCAGTTTTTTGAACTTAACTTTTGAAAATAATAATAATAATAAAAAACTTGAGGCAAGGGCACTGTCGGCCTGTAACAAAGACACGTTCGGTTGTAATAAAACTAATACAAATAGATTTTGGAAATAGAATAAATAAAAGAAGTTTTGAAGTAAAAAGTATAAAAGAGGTTTATAAGGGGTGTTGTAATTTTGGGATAGGTTGCCGGTTCAGGGTAAATTACATGCAGAAATGCCGAAGCGAGAGAAGTTTTATAGAATGTTATTGTTAATTGAAGAAAATGTAGGCGGTGGTTGTTAAAATTGTAAGGAAGGAATATTTTTTAAAGGAGGTTGTAAAAGTGA
>NW_020438920.1:2086897-2129699 GCF_000699045.2 Agrilus planipennis | reverse complement strand
AATTCTAAAACTCCTGTAAAAATTACAAATCGATTCACTAAACCGTTAAAAAGTTATTGAAATTTTAAAAAATTGTAATTTTACACGTCATTTTATGGAGATTCGTTAACCGAACAGATTAAATTTATTTTTATTAACAGAAAAAAAGCTACCAGAAATTTCAAACTTTTATAATAAGTAACTTGAACTCTGGAGAATCACTTTAGCGTAAGGTTATTCATATTCACTAAATGGTTACTGAGGAAAAAAATGAAAAATTAGCTGAAAATCTCGTTTTTACTTGATAGTATAATGATAATATTTATAATTGTCTGCAATAAATGAAATTTTAAAGTTTTCACTCTCATTGTTAATACACCTCCACTTTTTCCTATCCTGCGCTAATCTTCGCATTTCCCTCTGTTTTCCAATTCTTTCTAATACCTCTTCATTCCTATCCTCATCATTCGCCTATAACACTACACTTCGAACGCTTCTAACCTTTTCTTTTATCAATATAAAAAACATTTATGCAACGAAAATACAGATTTTGAAGTTTAATTTTTAATATGAAATCAATTTTGTAAAAAAAAAGTTAATTTGAAAATGTCGCCTAACCTAAGAAGTGACCGATTTTAATAGGGCTTGTCTTTTTTAAAATCTTGTACCTAATAAGTACAGCCGAGTTAATGTTGTCCAACTGTACAATATGAATGCAATAAGGTCCACATCTCATGGCTAATAAAGGTTCTACCTATACACATGAATAGCGACTAGCCCATTACCTATACTAACATGTAATTCGCTTTTGCTTGTGGCTCTTATCGTAATGATACTTCAAGGTCAAGGGTGATATTGTATTACAAAATTGCTTATTGTCGTCTTTTTCTTTATTACATTATCTAATCTGTGTGCTCGTTACTAAATTATGTAGATACATATTATTTGGTTATACCTCCAGTATAAGATAAACAAAACAATTCAGTGTACTGTGAATACATGCAGTAACGGTGCATTTAAATCTGTTTTTTTTTTAAATATGAAGACAAGAAACGATCGACTTCTTCCGATCAGTTGGTAGGAAACATTTGATCATTTGTATCTACTATAAGAAAGTTGAGAATTTCGTTTGTGAATTTGGTTTACTATTTTTTGCTGTAAGTATGCCTTCATCAAATATAGAAATAGATACATAAAGGGACATCGTCCACTAATAATAATAATTTTAATGAACTCAGAAAAGGAAAACAAAAATCACTATAAGTTGCGAGATAGAGGACTGAAAACCATGCATGAATTAACATATTACTTTAAACAATAACTTATTTGTTATCGTAAAATAATTTTTGAGCAGATGCCTGCATACATAAATTTTTTGCTTTAAAATTAGAATACCATATTTGCTCAAAATACGTAAGTGTATTATATTTCTTAAAATTACGTTGTGGTACATTAATTGCACTTAAAATCTCAAAAATTGGAAATAGTGCAAAATTGCGCCTTCAGACCAAAATTGCTCCAAAATTTCCGGTCATTTTACATAATAGAATTAGACATTAGAAAGTGGGGAAGACAGTTTTTTTATGACCTCATAAATAAAAAGAAATATTTTTNCGGCCTGTAACAAAGACACGTTCGGTTGTAATAAAACTAATACAAATAGATTTTGGAAATAGAATAAATAAAAGAAGTTTTGAAGTAAAAAGTATAAAAGAGGTTTATAAGGGGTGTTGTAATTTTGGGATAGGTTGCCGGTTCAGGGTAAATTACATGCAGAAATGCCGAAGCGAGAGAAGTTTTATAGAATGTTATTGTTAATTGAAGAAAATGTAGGCGGTGGTTGTTAAAATTGTAAGGAAGGAATATTTTTTAAAGGATGTTGTAAAAGTGAAATTTTTAAAGAGTAATAGAAGAGAACGATTGTCAGCATTTCGTAGAAGTAGAAAGAAAAGATATGTTTATAATATTAGATGGGTTTATAACATGAGAAACAACTCAAGAAAACAAACTTTTTAAAATGTATATGTATATTTTAATTAAGGAACAATTGAAATAATAAATTATTTTGTTTTTAAATAAAAGTGTTTTTTTGGTTTTTCTTATATAAAACCTCCTCCCTTCGGTAGCAATTCCAAATCCTATTGTGCCTGTTTGAATACTTCTTATTTTCGTCTTCTTTTTCTTGAGTGTTGCTCCCTGCAAAAGGAAGGAAAGACTTTGCTGGTGCAGTTTTTTAAATCACTGGCTTTTGAAATCTCGAAGAGGTAAATATTTGAACGCTATTTTAGGGTTGGTGTATCAATGAAAGGTGTATCGTACACACATGCATGTCGTAACATACGTACGCAATAGTAAGATAAGCCAGGACCGCCGTCGCCGCAGTCGGTTTCTCTCTTCCTACAGGATGGCGAATCGATTTTTGTTCCAGCCACGCCCTGAACCGGGTTCCGTCTTTTCTCCCTCCTCTTGTTCCTTTTATTTTTCCAAAAATAAGAACTCTGAACTCGTCATGTGTTATAACGATTTTGCTTTTTTTTTTCTTAACATTTATAATTTTTAACACCACTGATGCACTGTCACACACATACCCGCAAGGTGCTCCCCGGGAATAGAATTTTATCGAAACTCGTAAAATTGATACGAGTTTGTGTCATTCTATGTAGTAGAAGAAAAAATATTGAAGTCTACGAATTATTCGTACGATTCAACAACAAACATTAACAGAATTTGTCTTATTTCAGAAAAGACTAATTAATTTTTTATATTTTATCTTCTGGATAGACGTCAGTTACTAAAGGAGTATCCTACAATACTTTTATACCCTAGTGGCGACATTCGATGTTATCATAAAAAAAAACCGGAATCATCTTGTGAAAATACTTACAAATACCTTCAGCCACCTTTTCGTAAAAATCAAAACGTAATCTAAGTCCAATAAACGCAATTAAAGCTTTTGAGATGTGATACGTATGATATTTTCAGTTATGCATTTTCGCTCTGTGGGCATAAAAGGGAAGAAATGTCCACAAAGACGTGTCATTTCTGTGTTTTGTGAACGGTTTGCTTTACCTGTAAATTCAAAAACCTTTTTGAAAAATAGAAAATACCAAAATCGGACATTACGACGAATGTCGAAAACATGACGATTTTCGGTTATGAAAAAATACCCTCCATAAAATTTTTGTCTTCTCTTTTTCAAATTTCAACTCGGAGTGGCCGTCTTAACATTCAAGAGGTGGGAAAGAAAATAAAATTCACTTCTCTTTGTGATAATTAAATTAAACGTCATGAGCGTCGTAATTTCGCATTGTGGGTAATTAGAGCGTAAGGTGAGAGAGTACCGAAATTCACAACACTTTGTGGGTATCAATTTGTCAGTGGCTAATTTTGACTGTTGTGTATGATGTACAACATACATTTAGATATATACTTACTGACCGAAAAAACAGTATTTATTATCAAATTTAAAATACTAAATCTCAATAATTAGATTTATACTTATACTTGGAAATATTAACAAAACAAGGATGGTAGATAAATATTATTCATGATATTTTCAAATTTTAAAAAGTAAATAATATTGATCAATCTGAACTGAATGAACTAGATACAAAATCGGTATCTTACAAATAGACTGGATCGCAACTAATTGTAAGTGAATAAGTGAGCCTAAATATTCTCTTTATTTAGAATTCGTCATATTCAGACTTGATTATGTTAGTGTAATTTGGTCACCATATCAATCCACCTACTTTCAAAGAATACAACGGAACTTTATTTGATAAGGGAATTTAAAACCATAAAGGAAATGTATAAGCTGGAAAGTAGTAGAGAGAAATAATCCTAAACCACGGTTGTCAAATCTGAATATTAGGCATTATTCAGATATGTTTTTTAATGTTTTGAAACTAGGTATGTGTATACCGTTTCGGAATTATCATTATACATTATGTCTGATCCAGAAAATTTTAGGGATTCCCATTGCACTATGTCTACATATTCTGCATGTGAATACATTGGTTTTGGCTTAATATTTTCACATTGAACTTATTTTTCTATTTTGTGGTCATATTTTACCAATCGAACGATGACGAGTGCAGATTATTACTAATCATTTCGTACAATCGACTTGGTTGCGTATCAGCTGATACTTAGTCACGAATAGGTATGTGTGTCTCGTTGAAAGCCGATCAGATAACGCGGTAACTGTTCTTAATCATTGACGTCTCGATAAGTAGGGTACTTTTTGTGCATACTTTTTACATCCCTTGCATTGTGGTGCTATCACGAGATGTGCTCTACAGTTCCTCAAGATGTTACCCTTCAAATAATCTGGAATACAGATGGGATGGGATGTATAGCTTAATAAGTTTGTAATAATAATTTGGGCGATTATCTCCTCTCCAGTTTCCAGTTTTCCGAACTATACTTGACTGTCTATTAAATATCCAGAATGTTGTTGTTTAATCGAAATTGTTAATTGAAATCATCAATCTTTTTTATCATTTGATAAAAATTCTCATACTACACATTTGGTTAAAGTAATCCTTTATAATGTGACCTCTCTATTATTTCACATAAGTAACGGTTAAAAGGTCGTCAGTCCTAAGACTGGTGGGACGCGCACCTCCACTCTTTCCTATCCTGAGCTAATCTTCGCATTTCCCTAAAACTAGAACATCCCACATCCTTAACTATTTGCGAACAATAATCTAATCTAGGTCTACCCCTACTCCTCTTAACTTCCATTTCTGCCTCTAATATGTCTCTGACTAGACATTCATGCCTGAGAAGGTGTCCTACTAATCTATCTCGCCTATTTCTTATTGACTTCCATAGGGTCCTTTGATCTCCTATTCTTAGTCAATAAGAAATAAGCGAGATAGATTGGTAGGACACCTTCTCAGGCATGAAGGTCTAAGAAGATAAGCTATGACAGTTCGGCCTCAAAATCCCATGTATTCCAAGGTTAATTTTTGTCCTTTTACCCCCTCCTTTCCTAGTCAGACGTCACGGCCGTCAGTCATCGTTGACAGCTGTCATTTTCAGCCAGGGCTTCGCTACGCTCATTCTGCGTGTGTTCCGCTCTCTTTGAGTCTCCCTTCATCTGTCCAGACACCATTTCCCAGCTGCCATCGTCTGCGACTTTGAGTTTTTCGCTATCTTCGCTGTAGTTTGTCCGTCCTCTCGCAGCCGTGTTGCGACATTACTTTTTTTTTACACTGAAAAAAAGCGCGGATAGGGTTCAGGCTCGACCCAAGGCATAAGAGCCATTAATGTTGCTATGCCGGCGTATTATGCAACAGACTACATAGCGAGCTTTCAGTGCATCGGCAACTTAAAACTAAATATTCCACACCGTCGATGTACTTACACTAACAACATGCATACATGTGTTTGTAGGACTGAACGTCGGCGCTTTTGTCAATGTTTGATTGTATGAAGTCTGATGTTATGAATGATAAGTGAACTGGAGTGTGTGTATCTGATGTCTGTATACGTGATGCCTGGGTATGTGATTTGTGGGTATCTCCCCCGTGAGGGGAAAATATGGAAATTACAATTAGTTTTTATTTACTCTCGGCCTCGCAGACCATCTCCTGCTTTACGCGGCGCCTCGCCGTTTGTGCGCTTTTTAACGTTTTCGGGAAAATCTTACATTTGAATGTACCTCAATTATAAATTATATATATTCATTTTGTCATAGCCCGATGAAGTGCTTGTAGAAAATTTTTAAGAGAATCACGTATCAATTCGCAAATTCAGCGTGCTTAAAAAAAACATTATTGTATTGCACTGTCATAAATTGCTTGAATAAATTTTTTGACTTTTACAATAATTAGGAATGCAACCAAACCTACAAATGCAGGCAACCAGTTCCAAAATTGTGATATAAAATCATTCGATGTTATTTTATTTAGTTCATAGCAGTTAGGTAATTTACTTATGGTATTCTGTTCAATTTTTGTTGTATTAACAATTATTAATGATCGTTTCTTAAAAATTTCAACTGCTTTTTCATATTCCTGTTGATTATTTACTAAACAAGACTGGGGTTCGGTTTTAGTGGAATTTGACTGCACAGTAATTTTTATTTTTTCATTTTTTGTAAATTATTATTACTCAATGTTAGCGCTACTGGGACATTTAAACAAATAAATAAGCCAATAATTGCTTTCGATATGCGTCTGTACAATTTTTCCATTACGATTCCTTTAATCACTATAGTACGAGTTTTTACTTGTATTGAATACTAACTTTTTTTTTTTTATTTAATAAGTGGACGTAAGTGAACGAATTTACCGATAACTAGAGAATATAATCGTATGCCTGTATGTTTCAATGTGGAAATACAATAAGTACTACTTATAATAAACCCCAATGGAAAGATAAAATATTACTTTGAACATCATTATTCGCTGTTCTTGTGCGATTTCTACGTTCAATGGACAGTTTACCTTAGTTGTTTGTAGGTACTTATATGAAACCCGATAAGCGTTCGTAAAAGATGCATAATTTTTAAGAAAATTATATATCAAGCAAATTCAGCGGGCTTAAAAAAACATTATTACATGTAAATATATGAAACCCAACAAGCGTACGCAAAAAATGCATAATTCTTAAGAAAATCATGTATCAAACAAATTCAGGGTTCCTAAAAAAAAAATTATTGCATGTAATNAATGGTGGGACGCGCACCTCCACTCTTTCCTATCCTGAGCTAATCTTCGCATTTCCCTAAAACTAGAACATCCCACATCCTTAACTATTTGCGAACAATAATCTAATCTAGGTCTACCCCTACTCCTCTTAACTTCCATTTCTGCCTCTAATATGTCTCTGACTAGACATTCATGCCTGAGAAGGTGTCCTACTAATCTATCTCGCCTATTTCTTATTGACTTCCATAGGGTCCTTTGATCTCCTATTCTTAGTCAATAAGAAATAAGCGAGATAGATTGGTAGGACACCTTCTCAGGCATGAAGGTCTAAGAAGATAAGCTATGACAGTTCGGCCTCAAAATCCCATGTATTCCAAGGTTAATTTTTGTCCTTTTACCCCCTCCTTTCCTAGTCAGACGTCACGGCCGTCAGTCATCGTTGACAGCTGTCATTTTCAGCCAGGGCTTCGCTACGCTCATTCTGCGTGTGTTCCGCTCTCTTTGAGTCTCCCTTCATCTGTCCAGACACCATTTCCCAGCTGCCATCGTCTGCGACTTTGAGTTTTTCGCTATCTTCGCTGTAGTTTGTCCGTCCTCTCGCAGCCGTGTTGCGACATTACTTTTTTTTTACACTGAAAAAAAGCGCGGATAGGGTTCAGGCTCGACCCAAGGCATAAGAGCCATTAATGTTGCTATGCCGGCGTATTATGCAACAGACTACATAGCGAGCTTTCAGTGCATCGGCAACTTAAAACTAAATATTCCACACCGTCGATGTACTTACACTAACAACATGCATACATGTGTTTGTAGGACTGAACGTCGGCGCTTTTGTCAATGTTTGATTGTATGAAGTCTGATGTTATGAATGATAAGTGAACTGGAGTGTGTGTATCTGATGTCTGTATACGTGATGCCTGGGTATGTGATTTGTGGGTATCTCCCCCGTGAGGGGAAAATATGGAAATTACAATTAGTTTTTATTTACTCTCGGCCTCGCAGACCATCTCCTGCTTTACGCGGCGCCTCGCCGTTTGTGCGCTTTTTAACGTTTTCGGGAAAATCTTACATTTGAATGTACCTCAATTATAAATTATATATATTCATTTTGTCATAGCCCGATGAAGTGCTTGTAGAAAATTTTTAAGAGAATCACGTATCAATTCGCAAATTCAGCGTGCTTAAAAAAAACATTATTGTATTGCACTGTCATAAATTGCTTGAATAAATTTTTTGACTTTTACAATAATTAGGAATGCAACCAAACCTACAAATGCAGGCAACCAGTTCCAAAATTGTGATATAAAATCATTCGATGTTATTTTATTTAGTTCATAGCAGTTAGGTAATTTACTTATGGTATTCTGTTCAATTTTTGTTGTATTAACAATTATTAATGATCGTTTCTTAAAAATTTCAACTGCTTTTTCATATTCCTGTTGATTATTTACTAAACAAGACTGGGGTTCGGTTTTAGTGGAATTTGACTGCACAGTAATTTTTATTTTTTCATTTTTTGTAAATTATTATTACTCAATGTTAGCGCTACTGGGACATTTAAACAAATAAATAAGCCAATAATTGCTTTCGATATGCGTCTGTACAATTTTTCCATTACGATTCCTTTAATCACTATAGTACGAGTTTTTACTTGTATTGAATACTAACTTTTTTTTTTTTATTTAATAAGTGGACGTAAGTGAACGAATTTACCGATAACTAGAGAATATAATCGTATGCCTGTATGTTTCAATGTGGAAATACAATAAGTACTACTTATAATAAACCCCAATGGAAAGATAAAATATTACTTTGAACATCATTATTCGCTGTTCTTGTGCGATTTCTACGTTCAATGGACAGTTTACCTTAGTTGTTTGTAGGTACTTATATGAAACCCGATAAGCGTTCGTAAAAGATGCATAATTTTTAAGAAAATTATATATCAAGCAAATTCAGCGGGCTTAAAAAAACATTATTACATGTAAATATATGAAACCCAACAAGCGTACGCAAAAAATGCATAATTCTTAAGAAAATCATGTATCAAACAAATTCAGGGTTCCTAAAAAAAAAATTATTGCATGTAATGCATCAAGCGTTACATGCTATAATGGACAGATGAAGGGAAACTCAGAGGGAGCGGAACACACGTAGAACGAGCGTAGCGAAGCCCCGACTGGAAATGACAACTGTCAAAGATGGCCGGCGATGACAGATGTCAAAGATGGCCGACAATGACAGTGGTCAAAAGTGGCTGTCAAAGATGATTGACGGCCGTGACATCACAGTAGGAGTGGAGGGGGTAAACGGACGAAAGAAAATACATGGGATTTTGAGGCCGAACTGTCATAGCCTATCTTCTTAGACCTTCTTGCTCGAGAAGGTGTCCTACCAATCTATTTCTCCTATTTCTTATTGACTTCCATAGAGTCCTCTGTTCTCCTATTCTTTCCAGTACCTCTTCATTTCTAACTTTTTCTATCCACGATATCCTCATCATTCGCCTGTAACACCACATTTCGAACGCTTCTAACCTTTTCTTTTCCGTCGCGTCCACTGTTCATGTTTCGGACCCACAAAATCGCATGTCCGGTCACCGTGCATGAGGGTTGATTTTTGGAGTTTTGACTTTTTATAGATCTTTCATACAAAAATCACTAAAACTTAAAATTGCCCTGTTAGCTTAGGTTGGGTTATATTAATATCTGTTTTATTTCTACCTCTGACGTCTTCCACCTAAAAACACTTGTTTATCTGCAGGGTCTTCCCAATCTTTTATAATCCTCGGTATGCAGGCAAAATTGAAATATTGCACTTTATATTAGATATCTTTAGTAATCCAGATCGTCAGATCACACAAGGCGGTAACCGTCGTCGGAATACAAGAGATTTTGAATTATTTGAAAAATGATGCTAAGTATGGTGTTGATACGTTTACAATTTCAGACATCACCATTTTTTGATTAAGAATATATGTGTGTATTCGGTCTTCATTTTTGTAAAAGTAATAAATGTTTGATAGCCTTAAATTCCAATTTTTTAAACATCATAAAGGTGACGCAGTACTCCCGTTCGTCCCTGTTTTAATTGATCCGGATTAGAGAGTTTTCATTGTATATAAAATTAATATAGAGAAGCATTTTGTTGCTTATTTAACCAACAAAACCATTCATATTACTGATTTCATATTATCTTTGAAATAAAGTTAATTTAATATTGAATCATCGTAACTTTTATATTGGTTGTCGTAAGCTAATTATAGTTTCAAGGAAAAACTTTTATCACACAATTTTCTTAAAACTCTGAATTTGTTGTGTTAAACAAAGATAAGAAAGATTTACAATGTCATTATATTATAGTTTTCTTGTATTTTTATTTTTATTCAGAAATTACATTACATTAGGCCTTTCGCCATATTGAATCACACATACTTATTACATATATATATAGTATAGTCTCCTCTGTACCAACTGTATTTTTGTGTATTAGTTTAAGGATGTTTGGGAGGTATGTCAAAATGCTTCGAGACAAATAAAAATTTGGAAGAACGTTCTTCATTCAATTCTAAAATTCCTGTAAAAAATTACAAATCGATTCACTAAACCGTTAAAAAGTTATTGAAATTTTAAAAAATTGTAATTTTACACGTCATTTTATGAAGATTCGTTAACCGAACAGATTAAATTTATTTTTATAACAGAAAAAAAGCTACCAGAAATTTCAAACTTTTATAATAAGTAACTTGAACTCTGGAGAATCACTTTAGCGTAAGGTTATTCATATTCACTAAATGGTTACTGAGGAAAAAAATGAAAAATTAGCTGAAAATCTCGTTTTTACTTGATAGTATAATGATAATATTTATAATTGTCTGCAATAAATGAAATTTTAAAGTTTTCACTCTCATTGTTAATACACCTCCACTTTTTCCTATCCTGCGCTAATCTTCGCATTTCCCTCTGTTTTCCAATTCTTTCTAATACCTCTTCATTCCTATCCTCATCATTCGCCTATAACACTACACTTCGAACGCTTCTAACCTTTTCTTTTATCAATATAAAAAACATTTATGCAACGAAAATACAGATTTTGAAGTTTAATTTTTAATATGAAATCAATTTTGTAAAAAAAAAGTTAATTTGAAAATGTCGCCTAACCTAAGAAGTGACCGATTTTAATAGGGCTTGTCTTTTTTAAAATCTTGTACCTAATAAGTACAGCCGAGTTAATGTTGTCCAACTGTACAATATGAATGCAATAAGGTCCACATCTCATGGCTAATAAAGGTTCTACCTATACACATGAATAGCGACTAGCCCATTACCTATACTAACATGTAATTCGCTTTTGCTTGTGGCTCTTATCGTAATGATACTTCAAGGTCAAGGGTGATATTGTATTACAAAATTGCTTATTGTCGTCTTTTTCTTTATTACATTATCTAATCTGTGTGCTCGTTACTAAATTATGTAGATACATATTATTTGGTTATACCTCCAGTATAAGATAAACAAAACAATTCAGTGTACTGTGAATACATGCAGTAACGGTGCATTTAAATCTGTTTTTTTTTTAAATATGAAGACAAGAAACGATCGACTTCTTCCGATCAGTTGGTAGGAAACATTTGATCATTTGTATCTACTATAAGAAAGTTGAGAATTTCGTTTGTGAATTTGGTTTACTATTTTTTGCTGTAAGTATGCCTTCATCAAATATAGAAATAGATACATAAAGGGACATCGTCCACTAATAATAATAATTTTAATGAACTCAGAAAAGGAAAACAAAAATCACTATAAGTTGCGAGATAGAGGACTGAAAACCATGCATGAATTAACATATTACTTTAAACAATAACTTATTTGTTATCGTAAAATAATTTTTGAGCAGATGCCTGCATACATAAATTTTTTGCTTTAAAATTAGAATACCATATTTGCTCAAAATACGTAAGTGTATTATATTTCTTAAAATTACGTTGTGGTACATTAATTGCACTTAAAATCTCAAAAATTGGAAATAGTGCAAAATTGCGCCTTCAGACCAAAATTGCTCCAAAATTTCCGGTCATTTTACATAATAGAATTAGACATTAGAAAGTGGGGGAGACAGTGTTTTTTTATGACCTCATAAATAAAAAGAAATATTTTTTAAAGATGATTTTTCAAAATGGCTCCAATTCTGTATAATTACCTGTATTGGTTACGTCATTGTTTGATTAGGAAAATTTATGACAGATTGGAATTGATGTAATGCCCCTGCCATGGGCTGATATGTATTTTATTCACAGAAAGCATTAGTTTTATACATTTCCCAGTACAATATCGGAATTTCACACAATTCCTAGTATTGGGGCTCCAGACCAAAATCGCTACAAAATTTGTTCATCGATTTCTGATACTTTCTGAGGGTTCAATGATTATACTTCAGGCGGTGAAGACACATTTTTTTTTGTTACAGCATACATCATTGGGTATAGGTATGGTATATGTATAGCTATTTCTTCTTTTAATATTAATAAAAGAATTTTATGCAGTGACAATCGTGAGACAAGGTGATTAAAAGCTTGTATAACCTTTAATACCCCCTCTCTTTCCGCCCTTGATTTCCTCACCCATCTCTTCCCGTACCTACAGTTTAGAACTGTTATTTGAATTTTAAAAAATTATTATTCAAAAAAAATATTTGTTTGTATTTATGAAGTCTTAAAAAACTGTCTCCCCCCACCTTCCAATATCTAATTCTATTATGTAGAATGGCCGGAAATCGATGAAAAAGTTTTTGGAGCGATTTTGGTCTGAAGCTCCAATTCTGGATAATTACCCAAAAATTTGAATACATTGGTGTTGCTACGCAAAATTCAAGTAACCACTTCTTGGAAATGTATTAGAATAGCATTATTATTATCACCAGCCTGTATGTTTATGTTTGTAAGCAAAACTTATTAACCATACGATATTATTGTTCATTCTGCGAAGCGGCTAATTTTGCTGGTTTTCACCCCCTTGTCGCTACCCCTGTACCCGATGCAGTTTACCTGCTCCAAGTATCTTATATTGAGAGAAACAATTTTGTAGTCAGTAGTCTTTCAACCTTAAACCTTAGTTTAGAATTAAAATTATATTGAAAACACAAATCTCAGTTTATTATCAACTAAACAAAAGAAATTGACTTCGCCAAATTAAGTTTTCGCGAAGAGTGTTATACATCACTGGTCCTTAAATATCAAGAGTCCAGAAATTGTGTTTTAACACCTTAAACCACAACAATTGGAATTTGGTTATAACTACAACTTTGATGTAACGTCAGTTGTTAATAGTCCCGCCAATGTGCCCATCAAGCCAACGTTAAAAATCTGGGTAATAACTAAAACCGACTCGCATAAAACGTCATATTTTGATTAGTGTAAATTCCAAAAAGTTACCTGTCGCCAATTGCCTCTACAATTACCATATGGGCCGCACAGTTTGTGCAAAAGTATTTCCGAAATTGTTCAGTATATCTGTTAAATTCGTAGCCTGCAAGCTTTCGCTGTAATAACGTCTCATCATCATCTTAGGATCCTAAGACTACTTGGACACGCAACTCTAGTCCTTCCTATCCTGAGCTAATATTCACATTTCTTCTCTTAAACTAAATGCAGGGGTCATCAAACTTTCAAGATAGAAGAACCAAATTGTCTAGAAAAACAAAACAGCGAAGGTATCAAAGAGCCATATTTTCAGGCCGAAGACTGGTTGAGTACACACCTTTCTATCTTGAGTTGATCCATTATACCCTGAAAACTAACGTCCTATATCCTTTACTAATTTCGAACAGTATTCTTATCAAATAAGTCTTTCCAATATCTCAGAATGTGTCCTACCAACGTGTTTCTTCTCGACTTCCATAGTGCATTTTGTTTTCCTACATTTTCCAATACATTCTCATTTCTAACCTGTTCCATCCACAGTATTTTCATTAAAATACTATACCTAGCTGTAATCCATCAGTACACAGTTGTGAAACTTGAGACGGTAAGGGAGAACTGACAGCGTTGAGATCATTTTTTAACTCTAAGAACAATTTTAGTCACCATGATCTCCGGCACGTGGTCATCTGCGACAGAGCCATATTCAAGAGACCGAAGGGTCGCATGTGATTCACGAGTCACAGCGTGACAACTACTGAACTAGAACATCCTACATTCTTAGCTATTTGTGTAATAATGGCAATAATAAAATCCACGTTTACCGCTGCTCCTCTTAACTCCTGTTTCTGCTTTTAATACGTCTCTAATTAGTTCTTCATGTCTGAAAAGGTGACTTAGCAATCTATCTCGCCTATTTTTTATTGGCTTCCATAGCGCTGTCCTCTCCGTAGCGGTTCTCCTACTCATTCCAATTCATAATTTTCTCTGTCTACGGTATCTTCATCATTGTTTCACCGTCCACATTTCGTATCTCCAGACATGTAAAACTTTCACAACCTTTTCGAATTTTTAAATATACTATTCGCCAGCATAGAAATAATACCTTTCTTTTAAAGGAGACTCGACCCTGCGCTATTTGTTATATATCTGTACCGCTCCTTCTATCCTGAATTAAAATGTTATCGCTCGCCAGGTCCCCAGAGTTACTCATCAAATTCTACTGTATGTATTAAAAAATTTCAGTAGATAAATTATATGAAATTTGCTCAGGATAATAGAAACGAGTGGAGGTGCGTGTCAAGCAGTCTTCGGGGACAGTTGATATGGAAATTTAGAATTTAAATGTATTAAATTTTAAATGCAGTAGATATTCAAATTTCTATTATTCATGAATCCATATGATGCTTTTTATGAAAGAAGTATTTGATTTAAACATTTTATATTAAAATCCAAATGGTATTTTTTTACTGGTTCGGCCAGCTACTGGTTTTTTAATCCTAAACCATATAACCATCACCCCATAATATGGGGTGCAACGGAAGTGTCATAACGAAAACAGTAATAAATCGTAAATTTTTGCGGAAGCGCAAAAATAGTGATTTTAGGTAGGTAACTTATAATACATTCGTAAATATTTTGTTACAAATTTTGCTTTTAGAACTTGCATCGTCAATATCAACAAAATAATCCCAAATGGAACATCTTTTTAACTTCAAAATAACTTAATCTTAACTTAAAATTTACACCATTGATCAAACACAATACAAAATAAATAAAGGCTATGAACTGAAATTATTAGAACTGGTCAAGGGGGAACTGAGGGTCCTGTACGTTTTTAGATTAATGTAGGAATTATTATTATAAAAATATTGAGAAAATTATATAAAACATTATTTAAATATCTTTATCAGTAGGTTAGGTTATGTTATCGGGTTTTGTTCAAGTGACCACCCTCTTTCGATCCCCCACCTCCACCCGCTTGAAAATAATTATTTTATTGAATTTTATTTGAATTATAGTGTATGAAAATTGTCAAAATAATCAACTTTCAACCCCCATAACTTTTTATGGGGGTGAGACCGCCNATTTCAAACATTTAATAATTTTTTTATTGAATTTTATTTGAATTATAGTGTATGAAAATTGTCAAAATAATCAACTTTCAACCCCCATAACTTTTTATGGGGGTGAGACCGCCGCAAATTTTTTATGAGGTTTTACTCAAGTAACCATCCTCTTTCGATCCCCCATCCCGGAAGGGGTTTATGGGGGTGAGACCACCACGAACTTTTTATGGTACAGTGGTGGGGGAGACCTCCTCTTTCGACCCCCCCCATCTAGACCTTTACCGAAAAGGTTTACACTCATTTCAGTAGAAAGTATTTTTATGCAAGTTGTGAATCATTGGTACCTTTAAAACTTATGAATCAATCTGCTTCTGTTTCATTTGTACAGTATTTTATATATTTCATAACGTATACGAAGTAGCGCCGGGCGTTGCATCGTTTTTTTTTTATAGCTCACGACCGTGCAATGACTTAATTCAATATTCTGAACGCAAATCGGAACCATCATCAAAGGCCCCATTAAATTGTGTATAGCACCATTAATTGCTAAAATTAAATGCAAAGTCACTTTTAATTGAATATTACTCATCAGCCTCATTAGATAGAACTACGAAGTAAAACCGCATACATACATAATATGCACACGCGCGCGCTTTTTATTTCATTATATCACTGTTCTCATTAGTAACATTTAAATTAATGAAATCCATTCGTAAGAGTTACGACTTTCACGGTATTTCTCGAGTTTTAATTTTGAAACGAAACATAAAAGGTATCGTTTCTTCGATAACAGGACGTTGGAGGTGAATTACAGCAATGCTAATACGACAAAAAAAATGATGTACTTACAAACTTTTTAATAATAATGACGTATATAATTGCAACCATGGATAAGCTGTAGATACCTTTTCTGCCTCGGTAAATTAATAATAAGTTCTTAGTCAATGTTATTCTGTCTAATTATCAACCGAAGATGATCACGAATTCGAATTTGTTTCTCATCAGTGCCAAAAACGTTGCAAGATAATGTTTTTTATGCCAAAATACTTCCTGACACAGTCGAACAGATTTAAATTATCAGGTAGTAATCAATAAACAAGCATAAGAATGTGTTTAGAAATATTACACAGGGTGTTTGTATGTACGAAAGTTCATAGTTTTTTAGAAAAACGTATTTGTAGTACAGATAAATTCAATTCCGGCCCTGGTAGAATAAGGTCCGCAATGCTGCACTCAAACAACTGGTGGTTTTCCATATTAGGGTGTTGTTTACAAACAAATTTGCTTCACGTAGTACGAAATTTTCACAATAATCGCTATTGATGCGATGCAAATTCGCATGTCGTACATTCTTCGGGATTGTAAGAACTGTATTTAGTGAATGTTTGGTGTGAAATTTTTGGAAACATATTTTACTTTTTTGGTAAGTTAACTTGCAATCACCCACAAAAAGGTTTTGTTTATCTTAGACGTTCGATTATCGGCAATGTTTAAATCCTCCTTCCACGTAGCTGCAGTTTTTATCGCACTTTGCTATTCGGTAGACGTCTATGTTGCCAATTCACGCACAGGACCGGCTTCGGATTGTTCAAATATTTTTTACACAAATAAAATTATTTTGGCGCTAAAAGAAATGCCTTTTTTAGCCTAGTTAGCCGTTTGCAGTTATTTAAAGAAATATTTGTTGTTCAATTTATTTATTGGTTTTGTTTGTCTTACATATAAAAGTTCCCTAAATACAGAGAAATTAGCATTTTGTGGCTAGTAATATCTGCATATCTACAGATGTTTTTTCTTCCTATGACCATTCCTCCTTCTTTAACTCTTCCCATTGCCTCGTATAAATTACTTAAGTATATTTTAAATATGTGAGCACTTATCTTACATCCTTATCTAGTTCCTTTGTCCATCCAAAATTCTATTCAATTCTCTACCTTTTATTCTCACTTCTCCTGACGTTTCTCTATAAATTTCGATTATTCTCTCTACTAGTCGTAATTTAATTATTTTCTTATTATTGGATTGGTCACCTTGATGTAGTTACAATTTTTTTATATATTTATAGACAGGAGTTTATGAAGGTGTAATCAGAGACATATTAGTGGCAGAAACGGAAATTAGGAGAGGTAGACCTAGATTAGATTACTGTTCGTAAATAGTTAAGGATGTGGGTTGTTCTAGTTTTAGGGAAATGCGAAGTTTAGCTCAGGATAGAAAAGAGTGGAGGTACGTATCCAACCAGTCTTAGGACTGACGATCTTATGTTGATGATGATATAAAATTATCAAGGTATAATTAACAACAATCTTATCGTGCGGGTTCAAGCGTCACATGGTTTATAAATCAAATCAAGAGATGCAAGAACCACAATAATATGTTGTAAGAAAAAAAAATGTACTTTACTGAGCGGACGCGTATTTCGCTCACATCTAGTGTGGGCATTATCAACTCGAGACTGCTTAGTCATGGCTTATTGATTTAGTCGATTACACATTCTCCTCTATACTATTTTACCTATTTTGAATATTTGCCTTGCATGATAATCATTTTCGGTTTAGACAACAACAAAATACGAGTTCTCGTTACATCTTTGACGCCATTCACTAAAATTAGTATTACTGACAATCATAGGTCAAAGTTCAATGCATCCGACTGATATTATTCACGTAGACTGTAATGTTAAATATCGACATTATCATAAAACACCAATATGTACGGTTTCCAAACTACCATTTAGAAAGCATATATTTAATTTTTCCTTTTTAAAATGAATAATCTCAATTATAAATTATATATATTCATTTTGTCATAGCCCGATGAAGTGCTTGTAGAAAATTTTTAAGAGAATCACGTATCAATTCGCAAATTCAGCGTGCNTGTAGATTTTTCGGTAGTTTTTGGTATTGCACAAATATGGCGCGATGAATTAAAAGAAAACACTAACATAGAATTGGTCTTTAAGATTTTAATAAACACACCAACAGGAACAAGACAATCACAAAACAATAACAACAACAATAACGATAATAACAATATACGGTAAACTTACGAAATAGCTGGGAGAAAAGAACTAGAAGAACTCTGAAGAACTCACTTTTGAAATTTTTTTTTTTTTGTTTTTGGGGAAGAGGGGAATAGTTGAAGATAGGCAAGGAGAAGGGTAGTTTAGAAAAAAGACAGAAGGTCAAGTACTGACGGTAAAAGTTCTCAGAAGTAAATAGAATGGAATGTTATTGCGGGAGAAACCAGATTGTNAAATATTTACAAGATCTACAGATCGCTACAAATATTTTCCTTAAAATTCTCAATTTTATAGAGAATACTTTACATTAGAAAAAGTATTCTACGATAAGAAGTAACGTAAGCAGCTTTCTGTATTGCGTTGGTCTATTTTATATTGTTCGTTTCAAGCTATTCAACTACTTCGAGATGCTTTTACCTTTTGTTCCCCTGCGTTCTTGTGAGGCTTGGGATGTAGTACAAGGTACGGTCTTTCTACGTTTCTTCCTTAAAAGGTGTTCTTTATACGCAAGGTGTGCTCCTACCTATTACTTCGTCAATGCCAACTTGTTCTTTATTGGTCATAGCTTGAATACTTACCCTGGTAACTCATAACTCTACTTTAATGCCTGTAAAATTGTGAAAAACTTAATTGTTTTACACTTCTAGTGTTGTATTTCTTTAATTTTTAATATGAAAAATGTCTTTTTCGCGATGGTGTATAAAGTACATAACGATATTACAATGTCAAATTAATAAAAAATAATTGTTCTACGTCTAAACAAATACAGTTAATAATGATTAGTGGCATACTTAACAAAAACGAAACACTTTTGGGGTCGCGATTGATTAATTTCGATATTCGTAAATCTCCTATTAAAAGTGTATACGTATGTTTGGAGCACGACAAAATGGGAGGACTGTGTGCGCAATGGAAACGGAAACAAATGTGGTGTTACAGAAGGACGTTAGAAATGGGGAAGCATTAGAATGAGAGAAGTCAATAAGTTGGTAGGGCACTTTCTCAAGCATGAAAGGCTAATTAGAGACATAGAGAAATAATTACTGTTCACAAACAGTCAGAGATGTAACAAAAAATCCATATGATTTCGACCTTCTTGGGTCAGCACGTCGCAGATAATTCCGACAGAACAAAAACCGAATCTACCTGCTGCCTTTAGACAACGTTTCATGAATTACTACAAACAGCGTGATAAACGCCACCTGTAGTATACTGCTACCTTTCGCGGTATTCAAAAGTGTTCAATATGATCCATAAGGATATCAGCTTGTCGACCTGAATCCACGGCGTAACTAACCCTATGATTGGTCAAAAAGAACAAACAGTTCATATGGTGGTTAGTATTTTGTCCAAACCATTAACCGAAAAGCCTGGGGTCTTGTTGAACATTTTTCAATTTCATTAAAAGTAACAATATACTACAGATGGCGTTTACCACGCCTTTTGTAATAATTTATAAAATCAGTTAAAGAAATAGGAAGATTAACTAAATTTATGAAAGAGTGTCACGTGTCCGAGCAGTCTTCGGATAATGATGATGATGATGATGATAAAAAGATACTTTAGTAATAAATTGTAACATTCAACAGTTCATTAGTTTTGTAAGACAGAGACACAGTGAAATTCGAACTATATTATTTTCAGGACCTGTTAACATTTAGGGAAAGCCGAATATTGCAACGTGGTCTTCTTCTACCGCGCTTTTTTTATAAAAACATATTTAATAATTTGATTTGAATCGACACTCATTCATGCCAAAGACGTATTATCTGTCTGTCGAAATCAACATCAAAATCATTACGATCTTATTTGTTTCTGGTCACTGTTTTCATCTGTTATCTACACTACAGGCATGTCCAACTGCTATGAAGTGACAATAGCATTAAATACATCTATTTTTTTGTTCTTTTTGTTTCTAGTTTTACTATAGCACTAGCAAAGTTAAATTAACGCAGACTTAGTTTTACAAATGAATAGTGTCACGCATACATGAATACATCTGCAAAAGCATATTTGCTCCAGTTCATTTAAAGTAGCTTTTATCAATCAACGTTATCTCTCTTGTCCAAAGGAAGTTACGACAGGGTTATATTAATAACATAATTTTAAAGTCTACTTTAGAATTTCGCTTTGAAGTTTACAAATGTATCTATGTTAAATCGAAAAGGAAAACTATATTAATAAGAACAAAAACCTACTGTATTCTTTTTAGTTTGCATTAAACAATTCAATTTGAACATGACCAGGAATTTTTCCAAAATTTCGAATGTCTAAGCAATCTATTACAAATTAGGTACTATCATAACTTTTTATTCCAAAACAAGCAATTAGGATCATATAAGATTATATTAGGAAAAGACAACACAACCTTTATTGCCGGACGTTGTTATCTAAGATGAAAGTATTATTATTGGTGGACTTAACAACAGTATACTTAGAAACGATTTCTTTGAAAGAAAAATTAAAAAGTGTGACGACAAAGGAGAGATTCCCTTAAGTCAATTTTTCTTTGACTCAAACATAAGTGGTTGCATTTAGGTTTGAGTTAAGAAAGTTTACCAGTATATTACTTCTTCCATCTAAGAGTTTTCTCTGTATGATGAAATGTGCAATGGAATACAATGAATCTTTTTTGTAACTTCTTTTGCGTTTGTTTTTCTTCATTATTTACGTGCCCTTTTGTATTATTGACAATTTACGCTAGCGGAGAAAAGGAAATAGAAGAAGAAATAGGATATGATAACACAAACAATGAGTACATTTTTTTACTGATATTTAATTTTTATTTATTTAATTTACAAATCCTTATTGTAGTTTTAAGTATTTTTTTTCACTGTTGTTTTCTCAATCCTCATTGACGGTTTAACCTTTTCATAAACAGTTTCAGTTTTCTTCTATGTTATACTTCATTTACTTTCTCTAGCGATGTTCCCCTTCCAATGTATCGAATGCGCACTGGCAAAATCGTAGGTAGGGAGAAAAAAGCTCATTATACTCTCGAATCTTGTTCATTAAACTTACTTTTTCATACAGTACCTGCCAAAACTTTTGTTCAATCATGAATACTAGTGCGAGTCGAAAACAAGCGTTAAAGCCTTTGATATGACTTCAAATATAAATAAACATCTCGTTAATATTTTCAGTAGTAATTGGTACTAATAACAGCACATTTGAGCAATGCAATTGTAGTGGATAAAATGGTCAATTTTTCTGTGCAGTACTGTACGGATTATACGCTCCTCACCGATTAAGAATTTGGCCGAGAGTTGTCTCCTTTCTTTTCTAGCCTAGTGCTGTTCTTTTCTACTTTGCGCCGTTCAAACTGAAGGTCACATCGCTACAGAAAGTAAACGAAGTATAGTTTTTAACTGACCCACAATTCTTTAATGTGAGCAATTTGTTAAAATTTCCACTTTTTCGATTGCTGAGTAGCTATAAAATAAGTTGTATTGTTATAAGTACCCAATACGTAAATTTCACAGATTTACTACTTACTTACCATACTTTTTATGAGTGAGACACTGATTTAGAGCATTTTAATTTTCAGTTACCTGAGGGATAACGACGCCACGGGCGTCAACGTTTCGTCAGAAATGTCGTGATCATCGTCGTGTCCTTATTCCCACCACAGCTACCACCACGAGCATCGTCGTAAAAATAACTTAGCGCAACAACCACCGACCTAATCAAAAGGCCACTGGCATGGGCACGACCGTCGCCGGCGACGACGCCTATACCACCCCTACGTTAGCGTGGCTGTTGCATTCGCTACCCCATCTCAACGTCACGCTACATCGCGTCAACTCCACCTTCGATCCCCGGTCTCCCGTCTATCTCGAGGTGAGTAAGCGGAATTTTAACACTAATGATTCATTCATTTCCTCATGTCGAATTCATTTTATCAGCTAGGAAATTGAATTCCCAAAATAATGCAGAAATCTTAAACTTATCTACAATCTACTACGCGGGCTGGGTCAAAAGCCTGACAGGTATACACTGCACATCATTGTTCGAGGTTCAAACACATATCTCCCAAAAATGAAAATTATTCTTGCAATTTGATGGCATTCCTTTAAATAAATCTAATTGAAATTTATGATCCTAAGAGAGGTGCTTCCGTAATTTAGATAAGATATTATAAATGAATAAGATTGTTCAAGTTCTTGATCAGAAATTTAACAAAGGAACTGTTCATAAAATACGTTCGCAAATAACAGTGGAGGGGTATTGTTTGACGTAACGAGATATGACATGGGAGGAGGAGGGGTGTTTTAAAGGAGTAAGACGTTTGCAGTTCATCAATTTTATTTTAATTGTTTCTTAATTTAGTAGACCTTAAAATCAATCTAAAGTACTGAAATAAACGTGGATAGTGAGAAATTAATGTTTCAGATTGCACACACTTGTATGAATTTTTAATCACAAGAAATCTTTTCTAGAAGGGGGCTAGCTTTTGTGACGTAATAATTGTTAAGGGGGTCTCTGAAAGTGTGACTTAGAGTAACGAAGGGAGAGGGAGGGCTCCAACTAGGTAAAATTCCAAATGACGTACCCGAAACTCCCAGGCGCGGATCGCGATTCGATCTTATTATATTAAGCAGTCTGTATAAATTACTGAGCGAGTTGATGTTTTCAATACTTCAATAACAAATACCTATTTGATGAGAATGCACTGCCTCTGTTTGGATATTACGTATTACATAAATTGATGTACCTTGATGTTGAAGGAAGATATATTTTAGAGTTACGAATGACGAATAACCTCTTTAGAAATGAACGTATTTTACGGGGTGCTGTTATATTCATATAGTAGTTAAAATGGTAGTTTCATGTCGAACGATATGGACTCATATCCTAAACAGTCATAATGCACCAGCCTGAAAATATAAAATTCAAACTACCTATCTTCGATGCAGCAGTTGAGAAACATAGGCATTTAATAATACAGATTAAGGTAAACTGGAATGTTTTCACAAGTTTTTTTTTGTTTGAACAGAGAAAAAGAGTATATTTAATTGTAAACTTTTTTACAAAAACAAAACATTAAGTGTAGAGAAACGTTTAAGGAATAATAAAAATAATTAATAATTTAGCCCAATTAATAAGGGTGTCACATATCAATTATTTTGTGATTCTTGCTACGTATCTTTTATACATAGGTAGGTCAAAGTAGCATAATGAAACGCATTTCTGAAAATGCATATTCAAGTAAATAAAAAAGATAATAAAACTGATTTAGCAGAACATTGTTCAACAAATAATCATTTTTTAAATATGCATATATGTATAAACCACGTTTTTACATTATAATGTTTTAAAAATTGAGAAATTTTCGTTATTAACTTAGTTTATAGTCAATCATAACTTGACACCTAATTCTCCACCATCTTATATAAGTTATAATGCTTTTAATCCCTTTCTATCCTTTTTCTTATTCTTTGCTTAAGGTATACAGTTTCAAGTTGCACCGTCAATAGTTTAAATTATATTAAAAGACATAATAAACGGTAAAATTAATATTAAATGAAACACTTGGATTTCATTAAAGTTTTATTGGGAAACCTCGACAGCTGTTTAGACACAGGTCTTGTGCATGGTACTCTTAATAATGACAGGCTGCATTGAGTGTTCTTACTTAAAATTACTAAAACTTAAAGAGAGTAATCATACGTTTGTTTTTTTTTTAACTATTTACCTGTCAGTTTACGTAAAAACTTCCTTATTATTTGCAAGTAAAAGTAAATTTGAAAAGAAAAAAAACAAAACATTTTATATATACCTACATATTCTATCGAACGAACATTGGTTGGAATAATAAGGGGTATTTTACTGTTCTGCATTCGCAGTAACGTTCATAATAAACCTTCAACAGGCTTTGAATAATGGATACGCTTAAAGGAAATGATATTACGTCATATTCATAGATTATTTATTCGTTATATTGAAAGAGAGGTAATTCATTATCTACTTCTAATAAAAGTGTAACTAAGATTCAGGCAAGGAAGAAAGCACGTCATGATTGATTACTCGACTATTATTTACTATATATTAAATAATGATGAATAAAAAAAATTGGATACCTATTTTGTGTAATTTTTTAAATTTCCCAAAGTCAAATGATATGTTGCTGCTTTTGTTGTAGTTTTCAGCTGCAGTGTTGGTTATAATTTACTAATTAAATGTTATACATATATATGAAATTTGTCCCATATCAGTAATTTGTAAATTAGAGAAGCTGGACACTGGTGACGAAAGTAAATTTAACTAAAACACCCTATGTAGTGGAAATGAAAAAAAAAAAACAAATGTGTGCTGGGACACATAATAGAAGTGAAACTTCATCGGACTAGTGGAAAAACGAATGCCAACAGACAAGTGGAAAAACGAATCGCAACAAAATTTTTACTTCAAGTTTTACGGGCAGATTGTTAATGTACTTGTCCAATTTTAAAACCTGCCCGTAAAACTTCAAGTAAAAATTTTGTTGCGATTCGTTTTTCCACTTGTCCGTTGAAGTTTCACTTCTAATATGTGTCCCAGTACACATTTAATTCTCACGGGTTTACTGCAAATTATGATTTGGTTTTTACACAGACCGCAAATAGAGGCAATAATGCTCAGCCACGTGGAGAGCAGAGGTAAGAAAACAACAGCTGAGCACAGCACACGCCGCCCGGACTCTAGCGGACTCCCCGCTTTCCACATGGCTAGGCATTATATCCATCTAATACAGTCGTGCCATCTGTCCGCCGCCGCCGGCTTTCTCTCCTCCGCCGCGGCCGTAACGCTTTTTCGTGACAGAAAAAATTGTAATACCCCGTCTATATAGATGTTTCACTTCAAAAAATTTAGTACCTACATTTTCACTCAAGGGTGTTCTTGATTTTTTAAATTCATTTCTATTTTTGAGTTATCATACTGTATCTGTGAATCATTTCATCTTAATTGTGATTTAGGAGAGAGAAAGAAATGTATTAGAAATAAAATATATTTCTAAAATAAAGTAAAACATATCTCATTTTACAATAAACCTAAGGACTCATACGCATGAAATTAAAATGTCTAAATATGTCAGTTATAAAGTAAAGTTTCCCTATTAGCTATTTTTGCGTTTTACAATTTAGTCTATTTTGTATTCAACAGTTTATACTAATGATTAGACATTTGTTAACTTGCGTAAAATGTTAAATAATGACTATATATATATATGTATAATAAGTACTTATAAAGTTTTTTTGCAAATACTTGTTAGTGTTAAACTTATAAATATGTATACACAAATGACGAACCGAAAAAAAATCTATTCTGCTTCTCTTCTTTGTTCTCATCAAACAGACATCTTTTATGATGAGGCGAAATAAACATTTCGAAGTATTGCGTATACACGCACATGTTATACAAGAACCACAGGAAACTTTTTATTGGGGTCGAAGAACTTCGCAAATGTGTAAACATCAGATCAATAATGTCACTATTCGGATTTGTACATACATAAAATTGATTACATTATCGTGGTAAATATCAGCTGTTACGTGTTCAGTGATTTAACACAGAAATGATTCTGACCATTTGCATTTCTAAAACTCGCGTACCTATCTCGAAACAAGCATATACATACTAATTTAAGGTACTGTAATCTCCTTAAACTACACTTAATCTCAAGCACTTCCTAGTACGATTTTATCAAGAGCACTTGCAATACTAATTTTGGGTGTTGAACATCTTCAAACTAACTTCATGTTACATCTGGCTTTTTTTGACCATTACGTTGGTGAAAATTAAACATACAGGCAGAAGGTATAGCCACAAGATAGATACATCACGATCACGATCAACCTGAATTTACAATAAGGCTCCATTAAGACTACTTACTGTCCAAGTCAGAAACGTAAACTGTTTTATGAAACAACGTAAAATGATTTAGAAACGCTAGTTAAATAAAGACTGATATAACTACCGAGTACCCTACATAGGAAAAAATTCTAACTGCATGTCGGATACCTTATAAATCGAAATTCCGATTTACGTAATATTTCCAAACAATTACAAATTGATGTAGGTATTAATTGTACTTATTACTTTATTTGCTTTGGAACTCACTACTGTGGTTTGAGAACTACTTGGTCAGTAAATTATCAAAACTAGTAGACGTAGTTCGCGATTTTAAAAGATCTCATCTGCACGCCATAGACGGTCTCGATAAATCATAGAATCGAAAGAGCTTTATGAAAATAAGCTTATACGTTTAATATCTACCCGTGGTTCTAGCAGTATATCGCCATCTACTGGTATCTGCTGCTAATTGAAGTACTGCATACGTTAGACAAGGTCCTTTACTAAAGGAATCTGCTTATCCAAATAAATCGATGGCGCAGCAGACGTACATCTAACTTATGAAATAGTTCATTTAGCATTCTAAAACATATCTCGATAATAACGTGTATTTTTTTTTCTTGTATACTGAAGGTTTTTTATTATCGTTCCAGAGTTTAGGCATCCTTGGTTCAATCCCAGCAGCCTGGTTGATCTTGACCCTTTTCATATTGCTTATTTACCTGTTAACGAGATGTTGCGACCACAAAACGCGAACGGCCAAGTCTATATCAGCCTTAAAAGTCACCCTCGCAGTGGTATCGGTCCTTTGTTGTGCTGCTGTAGGTCTAGGCCTCTATGGAAACGACGATCTACATAACGGTTTCACCGAGCTCCTTGCGGAAGGACGACAGGTGAACCAATTGGTCGCCAGGATCCGTAATCAGACCGAGGCAATCGACCGTCAATTTTTGATACATGCGAAATCACAACTTGTAGAATTGAGCGACGTCTTCGATGAACCAACCCATAATCAGACCGCATTAAAGATATTGGCTTTCTATCATAGAATGGCTGAACAGAACAACACTCAAGCAATGAATGCTGCAGCGGATATCAGGTAAATATGATTTTAACATACTACAAGTGTCAAACTGCCAGGGCGTTATGTTACTTGTAAATAATGCAATAAAATCATAACAGAAACACTTGTTGGAATAATTAAGTTGTAGTGACACGTCATTAAAACCGCTTCTAATATTATAACAGATGGTACGGCTAATTGCATAGAAAGGAAGGAGAATTTTTCTCAAACTTATCCGCATTAATTTAGATTCAAGAGCAAATCTAATGTTTGAAATCCAAAGCGTTTATTTTGTAGTGTGGAAAAAGGCTCTCTATTTGTTCGGGCGTTCGGTTGTTTAAAAATTACTGTAGAGACGCCAAGGTCAAATGACTTTTAAATTACGACAACTTGTGATAATCTATTTTGCAACATAATAGAAGGAAACATGTTTTTCATATTTTCAGGTCTCCATTGGAGGGTATAAACCTTGAGCCTAAAATATTAATCGGAGAGAAAATTGAAGCAATTCGATGGCCATTTACTATGGCCGTCCTCAGCGTTCTCCTAGTTCTTTGCGTGGTATTACTTGTGGGGGTAGCGCGGCACAGTAGATGTGCCCTGATAGCATTCTCGGTCTGTGGATTATTGGCTGTTATCGCTTCTTATCTAATGGCCAGCATCTACGTAGCCTCTAGCGTAGCGCTAGGTGATTTATGTACCGCTCCCGATCGCTTCCTCGAAGAGGAGGCGTCACCGGGATTGCCCCGCGAGATTCTTCACTATTATACCAGTTGCGAACGTGCACGTGCTAATCCGTTTACGCAACGTTTGCGTGAAGCGAAAGCGGCTGTGGAAGGCATGCGTGCCGCGCTCAATTATATGCGTAAGCCCACGATCGAACTGTTTCCCAGGCGCATGCTCGAACCAATTTTTAGTTCATTACTGAATCAGGTAAACGAGGCGGACTCAGTGATAACGTCGCTTACAACACTCGTCGATTGCCGCGCTCTTAATTCGCACTATTTGATGGGCGCGCGGGCACTATGCAACGTTGGACTATGGGGCTTGTCGCTGATGTTGATGTCGGCCATGTTGGCCGGATTGCTTATGACGGTGCTCGTGTGGGTGGATTCGCACACGTGGATCTACATCAGGAAAAAGTAAGTGTTTTAAGATTAACGATGCATCGTATGTAAGCTGCATATCGATTCAGTTGGACAAGTAGACAGCAGTAAAGCGCTTGTCTAACATTTGAAACGCTTCAGGTGGTAGCAAATATTAGTATATGACTTATAACTTACAAACTCGATTTTAAGTATGTCCATAATTACATTAAATTACATTATCATCAACTATAATATAGTTATATAACAATATTCCAGTTGATCATAATTACATTAAATTACATTATCATCAACTATAATATAGTTATATAACAATATTCCTGATAATTATAATTTCATTAAATTACATTATCATCAACTATAATATTGTTATAACTCGATTTTAAGTATGTCCATAATTACATTAAATTACATTATCATCAACTATAATATAGTTATATAACAATATTCCTGATAATTATAAATTCATTTAATTTAAGTATGTCCATAATTACATTAAATTACATTATCATCAACTATAATATAGTTATATAACAATATTCCTGATAATTATAAATTCATTTTATTTTTTAGGAAAGACTACCAACATGTTATGGAAGGCAGCGATCCGTACCTACCACCTCCGGCGGCCAGTCAGGCTATTGCAGCCCGTACCCTTCAACGTAGCCAAGGGTCGTCTTACCGCCCCGATACTCCCCCGCCTAGTTATACATCCGCCATGCTGCATTTAAGCTCGCATGCCAGTGCTCCCCCGCATGAAGCCCAATCACTCATGTATTACTTCCTCTCTCATTTAGTTGATTTACCCCATTTTTTATTTATTAAGTTCAACTTTACTATATTTTATTCATTGTAATCCAATTGGGTTTGATTTATTTTTGAGTTTATTTTTTTTTTAATTTTGCATGTTCTCATTAAAAATCAAAATGTATTTGGAATGTTCGTGAAGCGACTATCCCAGTTAATTAATTGGTAGAGCAATTAGCTGTTCCTTTTTTTTTACTAAGATTCGTAATTGTTTATTGTGTCTTTTATTTACAATATTTTCTTTTAAATTTTTAAATTGTAGGTATTGTAAAAGGAAACCCTTATATGATCAGTCATGCGTTTTTGACAGAAAATTTTAAAAATTTAACAATAATAAATCATTTAATCCTCATGTTTTCAGTAGTCGCGTTTGTTGTATATGATCAGTTATAGATAGTTGCAGTATGGTTTTTATTTTTTTGAATCAAATTGCATATGAATATAAAAGCCTAATTAAAAAATCGACGACCTGTGATTTTATTAAACTAAAATTTTGAACAGGGGATTTCTAGAAATTTGCTCGAATTTTGTAAGAAAACTATAGCAAAGTTTACAAATTTTCCGTTGTAGCTCCGTTTTATTTTATTTTTTATAATTTATATTTTTCACATAAATTTATGGTATATTTACAAAAGTGGAAATGCATGAAAATTTGTAGATAAACGTCTGCATGAGAGTGTTAGATACTTGTTTATCTGTTAAAAGTTTAGAAAGCCAAAATTCTCATGCATCACAATTATATGTCTATTCATCTACTTTGCCTTTCATTAAACATTAAATTGTAATTATTCAGCAAAGACATTTTCAATTTCATTTTATTAATTTAAAATACGAAACTTAATTTACTCCTGCTTAAATTTATCTATAAAGTAATCCGACTATTAAAAATTAATTATTTATCAATGTTAAGGTGTAATTATAACTATTGAACGGCTTCCAAATTTAATAAGTCAATTTCGAATTCGATTTTCTTGCTTTTATATTTACTACTATTTTTTGTTGTAGAAGTAAACGTTTACCTAATGCTGAACATTCCCTTTACAGTGATGGGTGCGACAAACGGACGCCGGATTGTAGAGGGGGAGGCGTTGGAGGAGGGCTCGGAGTCGGAATTGGGACCGGCGCCCATCTCTCTCATCTCCGGGGTCACACTCTCGGTCGGTTGCCGTCCCACCACCATGAACCGCTCTCGGGACCCAACAATGGCAAGTACGCGACTCTGAGCAAACAATGCAAAACACTTGAGAGCTCCGATTTTTACTGAGACAGGTTAGTGAACATTACATTTAATATCGCTGAGGTATGAATATGTAAATTGCTTCATTCATATTATCGTCATACTTAAATACACCATAAATGCATCTTTAGAGTATGACATGCTTGTAATCGTCACAAGAGCTGAACGCGCATTTCCACTATTCCCTTATGAGCCAAGCATTCCACCCCTCTTTACTCGTATTGCTGTTTTCAATATGTTTAACTAACCTTAACGTGTGTTATCAACACATCTCGAATGCTTTACTTAACTTTTTTTCGCCCTCCCTCCCGTCATTTAAATTTTGCACCCATACATGTCAGAACATAAAACTTTTAATAATCGTTATTGCGGTTAACTTTTCTAATGTAGTATCAATCATGAAACACTTTAAAATTCTAAAAGATTATTCAAAATATGGTACACCAAACACAGTTACTTTTTATAAGGGTAAAGGGCACACCGTTTTGGTTCATTACAACATTGAACCGTTATCCATAAATACGTTATTATGAGAGTTATGTACATACATGTAAATTTTATCCACTGCATGATTAGTTTTTAATAAGTAACGAGGTCAATAATACGTTTAGTCAAAGTTCTTTAATACACTATCTATGAAACACTGCAAATTATTAAGCGTGTTTGTTTTTTAATATATACTTACAAAGTTTTTTGTAAAAATTGGTTTTCTATACAATTTATTTATATATTATAAAATTCTTCATTCGTTTCTAAAAAGTTTTGAGAGCTGTACATTTACGATACTAACGGATCAAAGGGATATAAGTTTCTTCATGTTTTTTGGGACTAAAAAGTGATTCTAAGTTCCCTCTCGAAACCGAATAAAGTTTCTTCTTGTTCTGCTTATATGAATGTCTCCATCAATTTCTTGTTTTGGAAATAAGTGTAGTTTTCCCAGATTTAAAATAGACAGTTAGATTGAATATTACAGTAAAAGTTGTAATAATAACAATCAGCACCTAATTGAACAGTGTCATACTCACACGGATGTGCTGTATAAAAATTATTGGCTACTTTGCTTTCAACTTCCTCTCAATCCTTGGTTTGGTCTTGGTTTATAACCTATATTGCATGTTTTCTGGTTTTATTTGAGGCTCATGCATTTTATTTTGCCAAATACAAGAATAGTATCTCCTTAGTTGAAAAGTCAGATTTTACTAACAGGTCTGCCTGCAAGGAATTCCCAAACTTTAAAGGTTTTAAGTTCGATCACAGTCAACAACAGCAGCAACCTCAAAAGAACGGCCAACCGCAACATAGAACGGCAAATATTCAAAAATTCAGTTCTTTGGGGCGTCGACCTCTTCCGCAAACGCCTGATGAAAAGAATCTCAAACAACCGCCCCTTCCTAAAGTTCCGACGACAATAACCGCGACGACAGCGTCATCTCTTGGGAGTGGTGGTGGTGGCAACCTCCTCGAAACACCTTTGAATGTCGGTAATTTTCGCTCATTACAGCGGGGTGCTTGGCAGGATTCAGGATGTTTGCAAAGGGGTGTTCAGTTCAGATCATTACAAAGGGGCGGTTCTGGTAACGTACAGGGCTTATCATCACATTCCCAGTTCAGGTCTGCTAAAGTTCAAGACCAAACTATGCAGAATGAGAATTTGTACGCCAATAGTGAGAGCGAAAGGCAGTTGTATGCTGTGACTGAGTTGTAAATACTCATTCTTGATTTCTATTTTTGTGTCTTTTGGGAAATGCAGGCAGGGCACAATAGTATAAGATATTTGTGTCTTTTTTTTTTAATATTATGATCTTCGAGTTCAAACATTAAAAAATAATTACGTTTAATACGGTCGTCTTACTAGTATGTTGAATAAATAATTTTATTCTCTGTAATTACTTGCGATCTTTTCAAAAACTCCTTTCTAGTAAATTACTAACATTTATTAATCAATACTAAAAGATAATGTCGTTTAGAAAAAGCTTAAAATTTACAACATAATACGTAAGAAATTTTGGTACCTCAAATGATATGTATGTACGTATTTTAGAAACAATTTCAAAAGAAAAATAAAAGAATTGTGTATTGAAACAGTAAACATCTTCATTAGAAGTTGACAGAAAGTAGTACATTTAAAATTATAAAATTAATAAGTTGAAAGTTAAATAAATTTTTATCTATTTTTACAGAACAGTGACTGATTTCATAATTCAAATTACTTTTTCTTTTGAAAATAAAATCTTCGTAGAAAATACGGATTATACGTATTTGTGAAGTGTTAAACAAATGTTTGTTATAATAAGTAGTTATAAAAGATTGCAGATATAAATCATACCATTATTCCAATGATTAATAAATTTAAAAATCTTGAAGAAAGTAGAATTCGACGACCAAAATTCTAACATTCTCAATGTGTCATTCCATTTTTGTTTTTATTATTATTATTTTTTTTAATTAAATTAATATGCCTTCAGTCAACAAAATACAAATGTTATTTGTAAGTTTGTATTAGGTAGTAACTCGTTGTGCGTTTACTTGTTAACGGAAGTGTTTTAGGAAGAATTTTCTCATTTCTTTTTCACTTCCGCTAAATATACCTTCAGTTTTCGCTGCAGCACAAAGTTACCATTTACACTACCTTCGTTATTGTTTCTTTTACAACACTAATTTGCTACACTTGTAGTACCTAATTATTTATTTACGCAAACATAAGAGCATCCATAAAATTTTATTGCTTACAAAAAACTACACAAAGTTAGCAGAATATTTGGGAACAATTTTTCTCAATAACTGATCCAATGACTGGGTAGAAACTTGTTTAAAACTCTCTTTGATACGAACTTCGGGTTCTTTTGCGAAAGAAAGGCTCATTTAGTGAATTAAGATTTTTACATAATAAAAAAAGCCGCTATCAAATAGCCGCTGGGTACAATGTGTGACTAATAATTGTGTAAGACTCGATTTTTTCGAGAACAATTAAATAATTAATAATTATAATTAATGTTAACTTTCCAAAGGTAATGGTACTGATGGAGCAGGGTCCCAAATAAACACGAGATTCTTATAGCATTACTTTTTTGATTATTTTATAAAAAAACCTTACGAGAAACGTAGGTAATTAAATACAAAAAAAAACATGAATAGACCATTGTAGCATTATACATACAATTTGTTTCTTGTTTGTTCTAGAACTCGAATTTCCATAAAACATTGAAGTGAACATTTTTGTTTGTTCGGGGCCTTGCATTTTTGTACTGTTTTATTGTAGATAGGCTATAAATGTCTTATAATATTAATACTGAAAGACATCCGGTGTCTTTAGGTTAATTCCTAAGTGTTTCAGTTACGACTTGTGTTATATTTTTTAAAGGGTTTTATACGCACTTATTTGTGATATTGTTGATCTGAATTGTTCGTTTGTACATTGTAATTATTCGTAAGTCGATCAACAGTTTCACAACATTTAATATTAATGAATTACTGCCAAAGAATCTAGATTCGAGTGTGAATGAAAGTCCGTGGAACACTATCTTAGTGCTATTTTTTGGTACCTTATATTACCATTATTTCCTTTTTTGTTATTTTTTTTTGTAAGCAAATGTTTTGTTTTGGTACTACATCGATAACTAGGCCTCTGATAGAATTACTTTCCTGACTCCGACACTATCGATTTCCGTTTAATGTATGAATGTAAAAATTAACAATATCTACATTACTAAGCAGTGTATTATAAGAATATTTATTTTACGTTTTTCATATTTATAAGAATGTATCTGTTTAATTTCGAATAAAGATAAATGAAGAATGAATCGTGCATCGTTGTTATGTTTTGTGGTAAATAGAAAAGAATAGTAATTCGAAATCAGACTGCATGAAGTACGAGGGACTAATCGTGCCGTTCTACAATTTGTTTAAGGTAACAACTATGTGTCCGTGCAATTTGGAAAGCATTGAATAACTTAAAAAATCGTAATCTTTAGATGTAATATCTATTTACAAATTTCGGCGTATAATTACCTACTATAAAACAAATAAGTAAAATGAGGGTGCTCAAAATAAAAATAAATAAAAGTGTGCGCAAAAACCTAATTACACTTTAATTTTTGTAGATTTTTAAGTAAGGTTGTTTGAAAATGATGAGGTAGAGCACATTAGAAACAACTTCGAAACCTAATTTTTCTGGAACTAGGTTTTAGTATAAAAAGTGATAAATAAAACAGAACACATTAAAAAAAAACATTGAAACCTAATTTTTCTAGAACTAGGCTTTAGTATGAAAAGTGATAAATAAAACCTCAATACCCACGACAACTAACTAATTTTATTAAATGTATGCTACGGAGTGGAATCTAGTTAGGAATAGAGCCGCTATTTTAATTAGTAAGATTGTCTTTATTTTTGTAATTTCAATGCTTTCACAAGCATTTAAAGAAAAGTTTATAGACACTTGTACTTAAATTTAAACGGTTGGGGTCTGTTTTATGGTTACAATTAGATATATGGGAAATTACATCAGATTTTTGTATTCTATTAAATCCAATCTATTAGTCGAGGCGACGAATTTTGTCTTATATATGATTTAACAAAGCTTGCACAATATACTGTGTTTGTTTGGTATTGATCGTTTACCATTTGTTGTCCAAGTCTAAAGTTAAATTCACTAGTTGACCTCCCTCAAAACCCGCCCTAATGCATGCATACCCCTCATAAAGTGGCATATTTAAATTCGAAAATTTTTTAAAGGGATCTTAACATGTAATAAGTATTAAAATTTAAATTAATTTAGGATGATACCCTAGGTGTTGACAACGTGTTTTAATTAAGTTCCACAGAAGTATATTTTTCTTCCGATAATTTAATTTTTTATGCAAACCCTTTATGCTAGGGTATACGAATCAATATCACTTCACTATGAAAAGCAACACTTGAAGAGATACCATATTACCATATACAGGGTGGTCCAAAAATTATGCAATATACTCTGCGGCCAAACTGAAAATTTTTCAAACAAAACTTATTCCCTCATTTAATACAAGGTCGTCTGTATTATCCAAATTTGATTTGCTACACAAGTGTTCAAAAATAGAAAAATTAAGGTTTCGTTTAAATTACAGCCATGTAAAATGTGACTCCACTCGAAAAAAGTTGTTCAGAATGCCAAAATATTGGACTATGCCTAAAATCGCGATAATATTTAATATTTTTTGATTCGATACAAGGGTATGCAAATTCACAATCACTTCGTTTTGAAGAAACATTTGCCCTATTTAAGCTGCATTTAAGTAAAATAAAAACATTTGAACATCGTCACGATTTTTAGCATTGCCCTCATTGGGGAATTTGCCCTAAGGCCCAGTAGGCCCGGGCCTAGAGCGGCCAGATATTAAGGGTGACAAATCGTGACAAAAAAAAAACACTGATAACAAGAAATGACTCAAATGGAAAATATAAACTAGCTTTGTAAGCTAGCTTTTGGTTAAACAATTTTCTGAATCAATTAAAAGTGGGAATAAAGTAAATTCATGAATTAGTATCTAGTCTATAATGATGGGTGCTGAGAAAGGGGCGGCACATGGCCTGGGGCCTAGAACGGCTAGGACTGCAAATCCGCCACTGATTGCCCTATATTTTGGCATTCTAAACAACTTTTTTCTGTAGCTTTTTTGATTGGAGTCGTATTCTGTATAGTAAATCAAATTTGGATAACACCCTGTGTGTGTGTATATAATACCCACAAACATATTTAATAACTCATCAGCAGAATTGCAAAACAGGGTGTTAAAAGGAGTATTTAATATTTACCAAAATATGGCTATAAGTTAGAAAATACCACAAATGGCATGGTGAACGTCATCTGTAGTACGATGCTACATTTTAGGATTACATATGCCCCAACAAGTCTAGTCTGTGTTCTGTCGGAGCTGCCTGCGACGCGCTGATGAGATCCAAAATGATCGAAATCGCGATCCGCGTCTGGCAGTTTCGACAGAATACAGACCACTTCGAATTATTTTATTCGATGGCTATAAGTTTATTAAAAAAAGTTACTCGTGTGTCATTCGAGTGTAGAACACTTTGTATTTTGAAAAATAACTGCATAGCAGAATTATTATTTGAAAATTATCTCCTCTCATTTACATTTATAAATATGGATAAGTATAACTTATAAAAAAACTGGAATAAAAATTAAAAAAAAAAAACAAACGTAGATACTAAAATTTCTTTCTTTGTACGATAAATTTACAAGCTAAGTATCCAATGCATCTTAAGTACTTATTATTTTAATTTGCACCTTCAGGGAAAATCCACATACATCTTTAAAAATAATAAGCATTGATGTTTTTTTTATATAATGTTATGTAATAGTACGAAAGTGAATTCAATATTGCCTTTATAACTTAAATATTATAAACTATGAAATATCATACATACATTTCTATATTTAAATATTACTTCCAAATTGGAAAAGCAAAAATTTTGAAAATGTTTCGAGTAATAGAAATAAAAGATCTGTAAACAATTCGTAGTTTTACAAACATTAAAAAAGCATGTTAGGTAAATATTTTTGATTTCTATTTGTACAAAATATTCTTAACTAATGCAGAGAAATGAACGTTTAAAAGAACTTGAATACTGTTTAAAATAAATGCCCAACTATAGGCTACATACAGCAAAAATAAGTATAAAATGTCATGTAACTTTTAAAATAAAAATACTTAAACGAATTAATACTTAATCCTGCAACTAGCATAAAAACACAACCACTCTGGAACGGAAATTTTACATTTTAAACCCTTGGCCTGGCACGAGGCGTAGGAGGCAAAGGCACTGCCAACGGTGAAATATTTGCAGTAAAAATATCTGTGCTACGACACGTCTCCTTCGTCGACATTTCCTCCTACAAACCACGAAACAAGTTTAATTAAATGAAATTGATAGTTTTTCACGTAGTGGCAGATTTAAGGAAAAAGCCCATTAGGTACCTAAATTCATCAATATTGTGTTTCATAATCATATATTTATCACAACCATTTTTTGTACTGACTTAACATAATCGAAAGTATTTCGCAAGTGGTTTCTAGTAGTACTAACTTTCCAATAAAGTAAAATTAAAAAACTTTTTTTGAACGAGACTTGGTCATTTATTAGAGCTCGATTAATGGTAATTTATCCTGTAAAAATAATTTTTGAAAATTGCCTAGATCATCAAATGTGAAACTTGTACTGCCTTGGAAAGTTGTCGTGGAAATTCTATTGCATTCATATTCACAATCATCGTCCTATTATCCGAGAGTTGAATTGAAATATTACTTGTTTATATATTTGTAATACAAATTTTACAAATGCAATAAAACTTATGATTACGTTAAGTTAAGTTAAACGCAAAAATTCTATTACAAATATCCAACATTTGAATTTAACCCTGGGTTTCACAGAACAGAATGATTATTTATGGTTAATATGACTTCGAATAAATTAATAAAGCTCTAAGAGATGGCCAAATTTCAGTCAAATCAGAAAAAGTTTTTCATCTGAGGGCAAGTACTTTTCGGACCCCTTAAGATACAACGAGTTTTGATCGACGGAATTTTTATAAACCAACTGCTGGTTGTACAAAGAAACCATCTGCATATAAAAATGTTTTAAATAACAGAGCAAGTTTTTGTATAAAAAAATTGTAATTTCAGCACCGAGGCGGCAACTGCTCCTTTGGCGCACCTTAAATCCGCCATCTATAATGTATAAACTGATTGCACAAGTTTATTTTTTAAAATGCCAAAACACTAAAGTGGATGAAAACAAATATGCTTAGTTTATAAAAAAAAACAAAATGTAACAATACTGCAAAAAAGGAACTTTTTAACTATAAACAACAAATAATAAGGACGTTTGGAAAAATGAAGCATAAATTATTCACATCTTTTGTATTTGTGTATGTACTGAAATGTGATTTTTACAGTACATATTCTAAAGGAAGCTTATCCTGTAAAATCCTTGTAGTTCTCAAAGGTATATATTAATAAATATACATTATTTGTCATTTTATATTCCTCACTTTCTCATATTATTAACTATACTTATAGTATACACATGTTTTAAACAAGAAGCCGCTAGAAAAAATTGAAATCAAAAATGAATTATCAACCTACTGTTTCGATGATAGAGAGAAATTATTGAAACAACGGTTTTATGAGCAATAGAGGAATAAAACAGCTATATTTTAATATTAATCAAAAATTCCCCTGCACTTCTTAGAAAAATAAACTAAATTAAAGCTATATTCAATATAAAATTGTTAAAATTTTTCGAATCAAGTTACCGCTCCTTCAGAATTAAAACCTTGAAAAATAAAATAGGAAAAAAACATTTTGGTGTTTGTAGTTTCTTTGTATTTTATATTATTACTTACACTTTTGGGAGTGATTATTAAGTCAATATTAGTTAATAAATTTTGTTAATATGCTTCTGTGGTTTTACTTTTATGTTACATTATTTTCAATGGGTACCAAAATTTAAAAAAAAAAGTTCCAAATTAAAAATATTTAACAATTAAGAATGACATTTCTACTGTAGCCTTTTGAAATATTTTCCTCTAATTTCATTTTACTTCTCGCGTTAATAAATGAATGAAACACGTATTTATTCAGCAATGTTTCTTGCGGTAAGTTGGTGTCTCTTTTTTTCATTCCTTTTACTTACTAAATGAAAACTTTAAAACTATAATTTCCTGGAGAAAATTGACTCACTAAATTAGTCAAAAGATGTCCCCGTTCTTTAAATATATTTTTCGGATGAGCCTTTAATGAAGGTCTTATTATTCAGTAAACATTTAGTCCCTTTTTTGCAGCAATAAATAAAATATTGGCTACCTTAAATTTATCATAAGTTACGTTTAAGGATTTGGGCACTGCTTCGATTGTCGGCTTCGTTAAGCTTTTTGATCTCCTTGTTTTTTCGCGTTTCTTTTTCTCGAGAGAATAACGAGATCTGCCTCCTGCGACTTTACCACACGTAATATTAGGAGGCGCAGTTCTTAAACCTAACAAAAAATTTTACTTTATTAACTGTCATCCACGTTTCCATCACCAAGTAGTGCACTTGAATGTTGTAATGTTACAAAAAGCAACTACTTACTCTAATTTTTAGAATTTTAAATAATCAAGAATAGAATTGAGAATATTGCTGTTTTTGAAAAATAAAATTCATTGTCGCATATTTCCCTATTATCGACTTATATCTAAAAACATGCTAGCTGCAAGTCAGTGTTCCTGCTTTCTTAATAAAATTACTTAAATAAATGATTAATCGAAAGTAAAGGTGATTATTTACAGGGGAATTTTTGTTAAAAATGTTAGATACAATAAGAAGTTAAAAATCGTTACTATATTAATGAAAGTGCAAAAGTGGTTAAGAAGCTTAACGTTTATGTATTGATACTGCCGGCATGCAATTACTAAAACTAAAAACGTATAAATGAAGAGCAATCGTTTTATACAAATGATGTTCAGTGTTATTTTGTCTGGAAAAATTATTTATATGGACTTTATTTTGGATGTTAAATTTTATAAGTATTCTCGATGTTGCTTATGTATTTTTATTTAATGAAACACATTTATGCACGTTGAAAACATAATACAGAGGGTGGTAAATAGAAGTGGGCAATTTCAAAATCGAATAACTTATTGATTTTTTATATACCCCTTAAATAGAAACTAATGAGTTATATAACTTTGAAACCGATCATTTAGTATCATTTTACATTTTCTGGCAAATAAATTTAACTACAAGTGATTACTGTTGACATAGTTCATAAATATAATTTTACTTTCACTTACCTGAAGGTACTTGTAAATATTTTGATCTCTTTGTGGCAGACATTGAAGGTGTTATGATTTTTCTTTTGCAAGTACTTCCTCCAAGGGCATTACTACGGTTCCTAGGAGTAAGTGGCATTAGAGATCTTCCTGGCGTTACAGTCTTATCTCTTTGCTGCTTCCGTGCACTGAGCTTTAATTTCCGATCCTGCGCATCAAAAAATAAAAAAATTAAATGACAACATTTTTGTACCTGCTGGAATCTCGTTTAATCTTCAAATAGTTCTTCTGAAAAATAAAAGTGAAAGAGGGTGAATTATTTCAATCTCTTATTGAAAAAAAGTAACGAACAGGTGTGAATTTTCCATACCTTATTAAAAAGTTTTGTCGATTATAATTTAAATAATTTCGTGTACCTACTTATTTAAAAAAACAAATACTTATCTATATTATACTATAAAATAGCATGATTAAAAAGCACACCATAAGAATACAAGCTTTTTTTGTTTTTTACATTTTTTTCATGAAATTCTTGAACATAAAAGTTCGAGTTCTTACAGGCAAATATATCGTAAGTATAGTCAAGAAATATATACGAGTAGTATCAAATGAAAGGTACATATGTCTATTATCTGTATCTACAGATAATTCAAAAACGTCGAACGATCGAAATTACAATCACTACCAACAAGAGCATATTTACAATACGCGTTCACCAAGGTATTTCTGAATTTATGTACCCCACTCCTTGTCATTTCCAAGAAAAACTACTTATCCAAGAACAGAAAGTTTTGGGTCAGCATTTCATTAACTACCCGGTGTGAATCGCTTTTTCGATCTTGTTAGATCTCATCAACATGCCATAAGCAGTCTCAATAAATCACTAACCAAATGTAAGGTTCTAAGGAACCCTTCAAAAGCAAGTCGATCTGATATCCTGTTATGACAGTAAGTGCTAATGATCCACGTATTGAATTACTAAGAAATTATACTGCTCTTATTAATTTGTTTTATCTGCCCATCACATACATACAGTAGAATTATTTTAATCTTTCCATCATGTGATCTGAACGAGGGCGTACGTTTCGTTTTCACTGCACCTTCTCTGTGTAGTTACAATAAAGTTAGACATAGTGCTTAGTCTTAAACTTAAACCAAGTGATAGGTAACAAAATACTACTACATTAGCTGCATTGTCAATTCAGTTAGATAAATTTTAGGGTTTTAATTACTGAAAACTCCATTGGACTTTCTTGTATGCAGTTTATTGATTTTATACTTAATTTCTTTTTTGTCAACAAGTAAATAGGTAATAGGTGTGTTTCACTTACATTTTCCCGATTCTCAGTACTCCTATCAAGAACTGTTTCCAGTGGTTCTCCATGTATGGTAAAAGGCCTGCCATTATGCTCCAACGCATAGTTATAAGCCAATTCTCTGATTTGCTCCTCTAACTTCGGGATTTGTTTAGTTAAGACATTTCTTTCCTTCTCCTCTTTTAGTAGTTTGCCACCGCGATTCTTGTAGCGGTCTGGTGCCGCCGCTGCTTTCTCTAACTCTTGTAACTTCTGCCACACCTCGTTTCGTTTATTTAATAATTTAAAAATTGCACTAAAACACAAACTTGTTTTCAGACATTTCAAAGTTTTGCCCGCATACGGAATATTTTAATCACTTAGGAAAACATCGAGGTAGTTGAAAAATAAACATAAAAAACATAATATGGGACATAAGAGAAGTGTAAACGTGTGAATCAATTAGAAGTACCAATTGCTACATGAAATATATACTTGAAGTTTTCTTGTTTTGAAACATTTTAATTGCTTAATTCATACTTGTTAATTATGTGCTTGCTAATTATTTTTAAATGAAGGTAAATGAACAACATAGACAGGTAGCTCCTTTATAACTCCTTTAAAAAACCGTTTCAAAGGTGAACTTTTTAGTAGAAGTCATATCAAGAATATTGTTTGAAATAAAACACCCTGTAGGTTTTCACATTTTTCAATTTGTTTTTGTCAAACGACTTTGTACTTAATAAGGTAGTTGTCGAGAAATTCACTTTCAATGAAATTAGTTCATATTTAGACCGATTGTAGTTTACCTTACTATTATGAACTATATCTATTAAATGTTTAGAAAAATTTATTATCCAAATTTGGCATTTACGCGTGCAGCACGTCCTCCAATTCGAACCAAAGTTTTGACAACTACCTTATAATATGAAAGTTGATTGGTTTCCAATATAAACAAAATTCAGCATGCAGATTTTAACCAGTTTTTAAAATTGATTTTATTTTACTGGAGTTACAAAAGAACTATGGTAGAGTGGGAGATCCTGTATAATTTCAACCTCAATATTAAGTTGATCGTACCAATTCTGATTATAGAATTTTTTCCATTTGTTCAATTCCATGTCGTGTAAACTTAGTAAATCTTCCGTATAAAGATCGTCTTCAAAAAACGAGAACTGTTTACGTTCTTCTTCACCAACCATACAAAGATCCCAATAATGACTTAACTCTTTTCGAAGTTTATGGACAAAAGTCTAGAAAGTATAATTTGTTTATTAAACTTCCAAAAATAAAAAAATTGAAATCCAGTAACTTTTATTAAGTAAATACAAACACAAAAATGTACGTTGTATGCATCTGAATGCTTACTTGGATGTTTAGCTAGCTTTTATGGATAGGTTCACTAGTGTGACCACCCTTAAGGTCCTACTCTACTAAGGACACTCCTTTCGTAATTTAAAGTGGCCTGTTTTCATTTGTATTTTCAATTTTTTTTTTGAGCAAAATCT
>NW_020438920.1:2046226-2084598 GCF_000699045.2 Agrilus planipennis | reverse complement strand
TCCCAGAAAATTATAGTTTCCCTTCATTGACACTTTTTATATTCATGTGAACGTTGAAATAAATTAATTACTTAGGGGTAAATATCAAAAGTATATTTGTATGCTATTAAATAGAGAAATTTGTAACAATTATTATCTATTAATTTTATAAAAGATATTTCTATGAATTTTATTCATCTATGAAAGAAGACACGCCTCATCGCCATTTTAAGAGTAATAGTTTTACAATTTTACTTACTCTTTTGTAAGTATTTTTATTCTATTTCATTATTTATTTACTTCATACAATAGTTAATTCGTTATTTCTGTATTTCTACAGATTTAAGATAAATGAGTGAGAAGATTGAAGTTTATTTTGATGCTACTGAAAAAGCAAGTCGTCTCCTATGATATTTTATCTGTTAAGTTATCATCTCGGAGACTTCTAATTAATTAAGGTGAGTATACATACTATATTATATATGTACTGTATTTATTTGATAGCAGAAAAAGGGGTTGAACATAACTTTAACTAAGGAAGCTAAACAAATTGTTTCTGAATACTTTTTCGTTGATTTCATTTTATAGGAACATTAGAAACTCCAGATGACATAATTAATATTAATTGCTCTTTATTGTATCAGTCCTCATTTGCTCCATAAAGTAGATGTGTACTTATAGTCTTAAGGAAAGCATGGAACTGCCTTTTTTCCATTGCAAATGAAGACAGTGTGCTATTACTATAGGAATGATTTATGACAGTGAACTTGTAACTATCAATTAAAAATAGTAAATGAGATTCCAGAACCCTCTATCTCGTAGACATTTGTAACTTGCTTTAATAGACAACTTTTAAGCAATGTGTTTCAGAAAATGATAATTACTTTTTCTTGCCCATTTCAATAGATTGTCTAACAAACAAATGAGAAGGAAAATTGCAGTTAATTTTGATGTTACTGAAACCACTAATATTTTTGACGTCTTCACCTTGCAACATTATGCAGTTAATTTTGACCCTGAGAATGGGAGACAATTGGAAATTACTTTGGAAACCACTGAAACAACAAATTTCCTGCTGTGACATCTCTCCTATATTTGGTTTGCTCATTATACTGGTAGATTTTAGAATGCTACTTTCTACAGTTAATTAAGGTGAGAATCATTACATATTTAATATTAATTGCTTTTTATTAATTTGTAATGGTATTTTTAACAGTTATCTATTATCTACGGTATAAATTGACATTTTGGCGTATGTAGTATTTCTTTTAAATATCTATTGTTTAAGTTGACATCCGTCTATGATTACTTCACATTTATCTGTCATGCATAATTGACGCATGTCGCCATTTTATTATTCAGCTGCTTTACTTGGTTTTTGGTACTTGTTTTTAGGTGTGTTTAGTCTCATCCTTAATTAATAGTGCAGTTAATATGTTTTTTGTCAATTTCTACAGATCGTCCAACAAATGAGACAGAGTTTACGTTCGATTTGGTCGTACTGGAACAACCAAATCTACATGGGTGTGGTCTTTTGTAAAGCATATTCTTAATTTGCTGTTTTCGCTTTCACCTTGCAACATTATGCAGTTAATTTTCAACCGACGAGTAAGAGCAACTGGAGGTTTATTTGAATTCCACTGAAATAACGAATTTACTGCAGTGGTATTCCTCTTGGATTTGGTTTACTTTTCACACCTGCAAACTTTGGAATGTTACAGTCTACAGTTAACTAAGGTGAGAATACTTGATATAATTAATTTTAATTGCTCTTTATTAATCTGTTACCATTGTATCTGTTTCAGATTGACGTTGGAGAAGACAAAGATGGCCCCGTAGTTGATTTTCTTAATTTGCTGTTTTCGCTTTCACCTTGCAACATTATGGAGTTAATTTTCAACGGACGAGTAAGAGCAACTGGAGGTTTATTTGAATTCCACCGAAATAACGAATTTTCTGCAGTGGTATTCCTCTTGGATTTGGTTTACTTTTCATACCTGCAACCTTTGGAATGTTACAGTCTACAGTTAACTAAGGTGAGAATACTTGATATAATTAATTTTAATTGCTCTTTATTAATCTGTTACCATTGTATCTGTTTCAGATTGACGTTGGAGAAGACAAAGATGGCCCCGTAGTTGATTTTCTTAATTTGCTGTTTTCGCTTTCACCTTGCAACATTATGGAGTTAATTTTCAACGGACGAGTAAGAGCAACTGGAGGTTTATTTGAATTCCACCGAAATAACGAATTTTCTGCAGTGGTATTCCTCTTGGATTTGGTTTACTTTTCACACCTGCAAACTTTGGAATGTTACAGTCTACAGTTAACTAAGGTGAGAATACTTGATATAATTAATTTTAATTGCTCTTTATTAATCTGTTACCATTGTATCTGTTTCAGATTGACGTTGGAGAAGACAAAGATGGCCCCGTAGTTGATTTTCTTAATTTGCTGTTTTCGCTTTCACCTTGCAACATTATGGAGTTAATTTTCAACGGACGAGTAAGAGCAACTGGAGGTTTATTTGAATTCCACCGAAATAACGAATTTTCTGCAGTGGTATTCCTCTTGGATTTGGTTTACTTTTCACACCTGCAAACTTTGGAATGTTACAGTCTACAGTTAACTAAGGTGAGAATACTTGATATAATTAATTTTAATTGCTCTTTATTAATCTGTTACCATTGTATCTGTTTCAGATTGACGTTGGAGAAGACAAAGATGGCCCCGTAGTTGATTTTCTTAATTTGCTGTTTTCGCTTTCACCTTGCAACATTATGGAGTTAATTTTCAACGGACGAGTAAGAGCAACTGGAGGTTTATTTGAATTCCACCGAAATAACGAATTTTCTGCAGTGGTATTCCTCTTGGATTTGGTTTACTTTTCACACCTGCAAACTTTGGAATGTTACAGTCTACAGTTAACTAAGGTGAGAATACTTGATATAATTAATTTTAATTGCTCTTTATTAATCTGTTACCATTGTATCTGTTTCAGATTGACGTTGGAGAAGACAAAGATGGCCCCGTAGTTGATTTTCTTAATTTGCTGTTTTCGCTTTCACCTTGCAACATTATGGAGTTAATTTTCAACGGACGAGTAAGAGCAACTGGAGGTTTATTTGAATTCCACCGAAATAACGAATTTTCTGCAGTGGTATTCCTCTTGGATTTGGTTTACTTTTCACACCTGCAAACTTTGGAATGTTACAGTCTACAGTTAACTAAGGTGAGAATACTTGATATAATTAATTTTAATTGCTCTTTATTAATCTGTTACCATTGTATCTGTTTCAGATTGACGTTGGAGAAGACAAANGAAATAAATATCGTTTGTTGTAGTAAATGTAATTTTTGTGTCTTAATAAACAAATGCATTATCATTGTTTTTTTTTTGTAGTGTAACGGTTGTATCTATCATATAAAATAAAGACAGTATTTGTGTAGTCTATTTCATTAATTTTCTCTCCATCTACCTCGCTAGCTCCCTCTGTCGGTAAACAAGTGAACTATAAAGTTCGACTAAATGCCGACAGAGGCGCTGCAATCGCTATGGATATATCACTCTCTTGTGCCCTCTGCCGGTAAACGACTGAACTATAGAGTTCGGCTAGATGCCGACAGAGGCGCTGCAATCGCTATGGATACATCACTCCCTTGCGCCCTCTGCCGGTAGACGACTGAACTATAGAGTTCGGCAAGATGCCGACAGAGGCGCTGCAATCGCTATGGATACATCACTCCCTTGCGCCCTCTGCCGGTAAGCGACTGAACTATAGAGTTCAGCTATATGCCGACAGAGGCGCTGCAATCGCTATGGATACATCACTCCCTTGCGCCCTCTGCCGGTAAACGACTGAACTATAGAGTTCATCTATATGCCGACAGAGGCGCTGCGATCGCTATGGATACATCACTCATGGGCGCCCTCTATCGCTAAACGCCTGAACTATAAATTTCTGCTATTTGCCGCTAGGTGTCTCAATGTTTAATTCTGCCGTTGGCCGACAGAGTGATAGCGATCACGGCGCCTTTGTGACTATATTTTATATGATAGATACAACCGTTACACTACAAAAAAAACAATGATAATGCATTTGTTTATTAAGACACAAAAATTACATTTACTACAACAAACGATATTTATTTCAAATATATTCATAATACATAACATAAACAAAATATCTAAGAAATAAGAGACTTCTAACGATTTATAAAAGTTATGATAAAAATTCTGGAAGAGAAGGACAAGCAAATGAAATTTTAAAGAAAATACAATAAAAAGCGTCATAAAAACTGTCATATTATTATTTAAACGCAAGATCAGAGAGAAAAGGGCCCTCTAACCCTCTGTGGCCTCCACATCTCCCCTTATAGCCACCCTATCCACCCAAATTACTTGTAATTATTATAATTACTAACAAAGTTCAATTTGGTTTAAACAAATATGCTTAATAACATTAATTTAGAAAAGTCTTAACAAAAATCTACCTAAATACGATTACTATAATATGACAGTTTATGCAGTAAAAAGCAATATACCTGTAAGAGAAAGACAAGAATACGATTTAAATTTCAAAAAACAAAATACAATAAAAAGCAAAAAATACGATGTCTTCAGTCTTCTTAGATTACCTGAAAGCGAATAGTGCAATTACAAGGACTAACGACAAATACTAATAGCTTTGGTAGAAAAGATCGGACAGATTTCGCCAAGGCAAGCTGGGCAGTCGCCTATTGCTCCTATTCCAGATAACCCACTGTACCCCGTCTGAAAGGAAGTAACGCTAGAGTAGACTCGCGAAAAGTGTATAAGACACTTTTAAGATCAACTAAATAGCTAAGCCCAAGGGAAGTCGTTCGGGGAGGCCCTCCCTAANATTAACTCCATAATGTTGCAAGGTGAAAGCGAAAACAGCAAATTAAGAAAATCAACTACGGGGCCATCTTTGTCTTCTCCAACGTCAATCTGAAACAGATACAATGGTAACAGATTAATAAAGAGCAATTAAAATTAATTATATCAAGTATTCTCACCTTAGTTAACTGTAGACTGTAACATTCCAAAGTTTGCAGGTGTGAAAAGTAAACCAAATCCAAGAGGAATACCACTGCAGAAAATTCGTTATTTCGGTGGAATTCAAATAAACCTCCAGTTGCTCTTACTCGTCCGTTGAAAATTAACTCCATAATGTTGCAAGGTGAAAGCGAAAACAGCAAATTAAGAAAATCAACTACGGGGCCATCTTTGTCTTCTCCAACGTCAATCTGAAACAGATACAATGGTAACAGATTAATAAAGAGCAATTAAAATTAATTATATCAAGTATTCTCACCTTAGTTAACTGTAGACTGTAACATTCCAAAGGTTGCAGGTGTGAAAAGTAAACCAAATCCAAGAGGAATACCACTGCAGAAAATTCGTTATTTCGGTGGAATTCAAATAAACCTCCAGTTGCTCTTACTCGTCCGTTGAAAATTAACTCCATAATGTTGCAAGGTGAAAGCGAAAACAGCAAATTAAGAAAATCAACTACGGGGCCATCTTTGTCTTCTCCAACGTCAATCTGAAACAGATACAATGGTAACAGATTAATAAAGAGCAATTAAAATTAATTATATCAAGTATTCTCACCTTAGTTAACTGTAGACTGTAACATTCCAAAGTTTGCAGGTGTGAAAAGTAAACCAAATCCAAGAGGAATACCACTGCAGTAAATTCGTTATTTCAGTGGAATTCAAATAAACCTCCAGTTGCTCTTACTCGTCGGTTGAAAATTAACTGCATAATGTTGCAAGGTGAAAGCGAAAACAGCAAATTAAGAATATGCTTTACAAAAGACCACACCCATGTAGATTTGGTTGTTCCAGTACGACCAAATCGAACGTAAACTCTGTCTCATTTGTTGGACGATCTGTAGAAATTGACAAAAAACATATTAACTGCACTATTAATTAAGGATGAGACTAAACACACCTAAAAACAAGTACCAAAAACCAAGTAAAGCAGCTGAATAATAAAATGGCGACATGCGTCAATTATGCATGACAGATAAATGTGAAGTAATCATAGACGGATGTCAACTTAAACAATAGATATTTAAAAGAAATACTACATACGCCAAAATGTCAATTTATACCGTAGATAATAGATAACTGTTAAAAAAAATACAAATTAATAAAGAGCAATTAATATTAATTATGTCATGTATTCTCACCTTAATTAACTGTAGAAAGTAGCCTTCTAAAATCTACCAATATGATGAGCATACCAAATATAGGAGAGATGCCACAGCAGGAAATTTGTTGTTTCAGTGGTTTCCAAATTAATTTCCAATTGTCTCCCATTCTCAGGGCCAAAATTAACTGCATGATGTTGCAAGGTGAAGACGTCAAAAATATTAGTGGTTTCAGTAGCATCAAAATGAACTGTGATTCCTTCACCTTTGTTGAATAATCTATAGACAAAGGCAAGAAAAAGAAAGTAATTACCATTTTAAGGTAAGTAAATCAGTAATGTTCACACTAATGAAAAGATCAGTTCCACTTTAATTTTGCTGTTTTGCATCTATTGCTATTTCTGAAATATCGTTTATAAAATGTCAACTAAAGCAAGTTACAAATGTCTAAGAGATTGAAGTTTCTGGGACCTCATTTAATATTTTTAATCGATATCGTTACATACCAGTTTATTGTCATAAATCCTTTCTTCAGTAATAGCACACTGTCTCTGTTCCTAATGGAAAAATGGCATTTTCATGTTTGCCTTAGGGCCACACATATAGCTACTTTCTGGAGCGATTGAGGACACAACTTTGTTCCATAATTTAACGGCATCTGGAGGTCTTCTAAAATTAAATCTTTTTGAAATTCATTTGGCCTTCTTAGTAAATAACGTGCATAATACATTGTTAAAGTAATGGCAAACCCTATTCTCTGTTAGTATCAAATAAATATGCCACATACATAATGTAGCAGGTACGCTTACCTTAATTAATTAATACAAGAGCGTCCAAGATGAAAAGTTAACAGATAAAACACCATACGAGGGAGACAACATGTTTTTTCGGTAGCATCAAAATGGACTTCAATCTCCCCACTCGCTTATCTTCTATACGTAAAAATATAGAAATAACGAATTAACTATTGTATGAAGTAAATAAATAATGAAATAGAATAAAAACACATATAAAAAGCAAGTAAATTTGTTACCTTAAAATGGCGATGTGGCGTGGTTTCTATATTAAAACAAGGATGCACCATAGATAATAGATACACAAAGAGAGATGCACCATAGCAAAGAAGACCATAGATGCACATAATAAGCAAAATAGACACGTTACGCGGAAAATTTAAATATTTATTCCTTATCCTTTTCATTCGATTCTCAAATTATATGTGAAAATTTATTTTGAAAGATGAAAAAAAAAACAAAAACAGGTAATAAAAAACAAATAAAATGATAAAATTTTAAAATACCTTTAACAATTTTATCAATTTAATTTATGCTGTTGCTAATTGCGAAAAATTACAATTTTAAGTCAAGTGAAATAAAGTTGTATTTAAACAGATGATGCAGCAGAAAGAAAACAAAGTACTTTTATAAAATATAGAACTACAAAGTCAAGGGTTAATTGTCGTCTTTCATCTTGACATTAGTTGCAATAGAGGAGTCCCTGTTTTGCAGCAAGGTGATCAGTTAAACAGAAAGTAGAACATAATTTTGTGTACATTTACTGCATACTTCAAAACCATTGAATAGGACAGTTTCAAAAGAAAATTCTACTAAAAAAGTTCATATGGTCATCATATACTTAAGTCTATTATATACTTCCATTTTCATTATATTCTTCTATTTTCTAATATTAATTTCAACAAAATATAGGATTTGTAGGTGAATTAATATTCCAATAAAATTAATCAAACTACATTCTTGTGCCTTTTCTATATATATATATATTTGCCCAGAAAATAATTAGAAACTAAAAATTAACAATAAAAATAGGTAATTCTTTACATTAGTTGACATTGGAATTGAGACATGAAGTTTAGTCAGGTAGGTAGTACTGACCAAGTAGAATCGTGTGGTAGCATTAATTCCGTGCGGAAACCAATGTAGCTTGAGATACAGGCTCCTAAAGTTATTTAATCGGAGGAAATTTCGATTGGTACGGCCCTGGCTGCAGCCCTTCGTCAGCTGTTCTCGCCAAATATNATATCTTCCTAACATTATTCTAATGTATCAGCCCGCCTTCGGCGGGCAGGGGCATTAAACAAACTCGAGTCTGTCATACATCTACCTAACTAAACAATGACGTCATCAATGCATATTTGGCGAGAACAGCTGACGAAGGGCTGCAGCCAGGGCCGTACCAATCGAAATTTCCTCCGATTAAATAACTTTAGGAGCCTGTATCTCAAGCTACATTGGTTTCCGCACGGAATTAATGCTACCACACGATTCTACTTGGTCAGTACTATCTACCTGACTAAACTTCATGTCTCAATTCCAATGTCAACTAATGTAAAGAATTACCTAAAAATATACTAATACCTATTTAATTTTGTTATATAAAAACCAATACAGTCCATAAAGAAGTGAAGGTGGGCTTACAATATCACATCTCTTAACATATTCTTTAACTTCTGGGACAGTCATTTCAACTACTTCGATACTTTCATCACCTATGCCACCGCCTGCATGAACTTTCATTTCATCAGTGACTTCACAGTAAAACAATGTTTGAGTGCTTCCAGCTGTTCCAACATTACTTCGGTATGATGATATGCGCTCTACTGACTTAGCTTCATAACCACATTCTTCCAAAACCTCCTCTTTTGCAATATCCTCTAAACTAATAGCTTTATCAACGATTCCAGCACACAATTCTATAGCTAGACCCTTTTCAAGTGAATACTTTTGTATGTCAATTTTCCCATGCCGTTGATCTTTTGGTATTGAATTAAAATATACCGCTGGTCGAAATTGTTTAACCAGAACAACTACTTGTCTTGTAGTATTGTAAATAATTATGGCAACACTATCATGAACTTCTAATATATCCCATCTTCTATTAAGACCGTTATGTTTGAAGTGCATACTCATAGGTTTCATATAAATTGAATCTTCTAATGGTTTCAGAACAACTTCTGAAATATCACATAAATGATGTCCATCAAACATTTTTTAGAATTTAGTTTGTAAACGTAATAATAAAAACAATGAACAAATAAAAGATACGCAGTGCAGTTATAAAAGCTACTGCTTGTTATCTATTATGTTGTTATCTATAGTTATCTGTCATGGACAAGGTTATCTGCTATTATCATATGGTTATTCTAGCACCCATAGATAAGACGTAAGAGAATAGTTATCATAGATCATAATATTGATGACATAAACAAATTGATAGTCGTGAATCTAACACCCGATATAAATAATTCACTGAAATAAACTTTACCAATAAATTGTGCGTCGTTTGAGGGTTCTCAATATTTATGTAGCATAAGTGTGCGCCTATTAGTTTTGTTAAAAAAGGGAAAAATGTTATTTGCGAAATTTAATGTCGATTTATTTAAAAACTACTGATCTCATAATTTAATAAACGCTAATCGATTGCGCGTCATTTGTGCTTGAAGTTCAGCTACTATGGTAAGCAGAGTTTATTTTGAAATTATTACTAGTAATAATTATGTACTATGAACATATTATTATCTGTGATTCAGCAATAGGGCTCGCGTATTTGTAATATCAATGAAAAATTAAGTAGTATATATCATTATTACTAATAAATAATATAAAGATAAATTCTGCTTATCATAATAGCTCAGTATTCAAACACAAATGACGCGCAATCAATTGGCGTCAATTATATTATGATATTTTCAGTAGCTTTTAGATAAATCGACATTGAATTTCGACCTGCACCCGAAAAAATTTTCCTTTTTTTTAACAAAACTAATGTGCTCACAATTATGTTACTTACATATTGAGAACCCTCAAACGACGCACAATTTAGTGGTGAAGTTTGAATTAGCGGATTATTTATGTCGGGTGCCAGTTTCACATGATTCAGAAATAGATAGTATTGACCATAGATTACTATATGATATTAATAGTTCACTGTTAATAAATATAACCTAAAATTCAGTAAAAACGTTAAAATCTGGCATGTGGATATGATATGTGCAGACTGCAGAGGATTACTCCACAATTGCACAAGTATTGCGGCTTTGACGTTTTTACAAAATGAACGTATTAGAACTATACAGTGGAATTGGAGGATTACATTTGGCTTTGAAAAGTATTGTTACCTATTTATCATAATTAAAAGTCAGTTTCTTGTTTTTGTAGAGAGTGGAATAAAAGGTGATGTTGTTTGCTCCATCGAAATAAATCCATCTGCAAATAAAGTTTATGGGTATAATTTTCCAAATACTTTTCTTTTAAATTACAACTTAGAAAACCTTACTGCTGAGTTTGTTAATCAATTAAAAGTTGATACTATTCTTATGTCTCCACCATGTCAACCGTTTACAAGAAACGGTTTGAAGAAAGACGTTCAAGACCCTAGAACTAGCTCGTTTTTACGAATTTTAAGCCTACTTCCACATACGACAGTGAGGAAGATTTTGATTGAGAATGTAAAAGGTTTTGAAACTTCAGAAATGAGAGAAAAGTTAACAGAAACTTTGATGCAATGTAAATTTGTATTTCAAGAATTTATTTTGTCTCCGTCACAGTTTGGAATACCCAATACAAGGCACAGATACTATTGTTTGGCTAAAAGGATCCCAGATAGCTTTTCATTTCAGACAGGGCCTTTGGTAAATTGTGTTTTTACTAAATATTACTTTTTAAAAGCAATGAGTATTAGGTATCAATAATATATTATAAAAATGTATGTCTTTTTTATAATTTCATTTTTCTTGTAGATGACTAAATTACCTGGCATTGCTAACATGGACATTCAGTTTTCATTATCAAAAATTGTGGAAGAAAATGCAAGTGAATGTTATAAAATTTCTGACTATATCCTAAGAAAATATTTTAGTGTAATGGACATTTGTGGAATTGATTCAAAAAGATCTTGTTGTTTTACAAAAGGATACAGCCGCTATATACATGGGACCGGAAGTGTTTATTCAAATAAAACAGAGTTTGAAGTGACTTCAGTTCTGAATAATTTAAATAAATGCCAGATGCAGCAAGATAAAGACTTGAAACAAATAAAAGAGTTAAATTTACGGTTTTTTACTCCTAAAGAAGTTAGTAGGTTAATGTGTTTCCCAGAAAATTATAGTTTCCCATCAGAAATTTCAGATAAACAAAAATATATGATGTTAGGTAACAGTGTTAATGTGGCTGTGGTATCAGAACTAATGCAACTTTTATAAATTCATGAAAGGCATTTTAATGAAAAACTGTTTGAGAATAAATAATACATGAAAGGAACATTTGGCAAGGAGTAATACAAAAAAAAAAGGTTTTGCTATCAATCACATACATTACTTTATTTTCAGAGGAAAACAATGTGAAAATAAACAGGTATGCAATAGTTATTATTTAAAAATTGTCAAGGATGATTACCCCTTTTAGAATTTAAGATTTTCCTTAATTGCTAAATTTTAAAACCCTTTGAAGAACTTCATGACCATTTTTGTTTCAAAGATGCAGATAAAAAGTAAAAAAGTTCATAAATGTATGTTTGCATATGTAGTTAAAACGGTACTTTTCTTAATGCACATTTCTGTACCACTTTTTAATGCTTTTAGTACTAAATGAAAACCATTCTTTAGTTAAGACTTCAAAATTAAATGACTGATTGGTTTCTAAATACATCTCACACCAAACAATACTTAATCAATCAAAACAATGCTCTCTTTGATATGTAATTGATAATTATTAAATCTCAGTATTGGGTCGCCAAACAATAGATCCGAAAATTGCCGGGGGCTCGAACTGACAGCCCTTGGATGACTATGGTCACTAATCATGATCAAAGTTAAAAAGAATTTAAGAAAAGAGACAATCAAAATAAGCATAGGCTTATTGATTACATCAAAACAGAGGATAGAAATCTATTATTCTTTAAAAATAAGTCACCGCAGCCCAATTATTAACTAATACTCCCGTCCAAAGACTTGGACAATTGAAAAAGGCCAGATCACAGTGATGATACATTTTGAGCATTTTTGTGTTACTTTGTACACATTAAATTAATTACCAATTACATATCAAAGAGAGCATTACTTTCAAAAATTTGGTACCATTTGGTTTGAGTAATGGTTAGAAACCAATGAGTTACTTGACTTTAGAATGGCCCATTTATTCTATCTATCATCTGTTTGTTTACTTAATATTTTCTAACTAACATTTTAAAAATTATTTAGTTTCTTCCATTTTAATGTTTTTAACCATGCTGTTTTTGTATATATAAAAACTATCAATAAAATGTTAGTTTTTTAATTAAGGTAATAATCTAGTAATCCATCTTAGTAAATTAAAACATTACTTACTACTTAATTATATGGGAATTTTATACTATTCTACATTTTTGTACAAAATTGTGATGTACACGTAGGAGTATTAGAAAAAAATTAAGTCAATACATCTAAATATGCATGATATCTTGAAAATCCGAAATAATTCGCATATTTAAATGATTTGTAAATTAAAATACCAGTAAAGTGTATTTAACTAAAAAAATAATGTTTCTCTTTATACTACAATATATAATGTATAAATATTTCATTGAACAACTGCATGCAGATTAGCAATTTCAAGCATTAAAATAAATTATAAAGTTATGACTTACAGCACAGAATATGGTCCCAAAGTACTACTGTTATCATTTAAAAATATACCTTCAGTTTTCATTATGTAAAAATTGTCTTGTAGAAAAAGCATATGAGTAATTTTATTACAATTGATGAAATAGATGAAGTATTGTGAAACATTATTTGATAATTAACAGAATAAAAAGAAATAATAGCTTTCAATGTTTCAAAAAATTGTTATTTTTATGCTTGCTTCAATGTCCTGTCTTTTTGAAGATAGTACTATTTGTACTTTTCAGAACGACGTACGACGCCGAAACAAGTAGAGATTTAATAAAAATCTTTAGAAACATTAAAAAGCTAATATTTCTTAAAGTTCTTTTAATTACAGGAATTATTAATAATTAATTGAAAATAAATGTATACACCTACTTCTTTCATTTGTAAATTTTGCTAATATTTTTAATTCTTAAATATTCTTATTTATGAAGTATACCTAGCCCCTCTCAATACCTTTTAATTTAACATAATTAGATAATAAAATAACATAAGCCATAAAAAGCTAATGCTTACAATGTCTCTAATTCTGGTGGAATAGAAATTTTATTATTCATTGCAAACTTTTTCAGTGATTCATATTGTATTTGTATACTATTACACTCTTCTTTAAACCTTTTTATTTCATCGTGTATTTGTTCAATTTCTTTCCATTCAAGCGATTTTTCAGATTCTAATTCATCTTTTTGTTCAATTCTCTTGATTCTACACGAAGCAGCGTAACCTCTATTTTTTAAGGTACGCCTTCTCTGTTTCATACGAATTATTTCATCGCGAGATAAACCCCTTAGTTTTAGTTGACGATTTAGATCCCTCACTGCTATCGACACTAATTCTTCGTCCGAGATATCAACAATGGGACAAGGTGACAGAGGGGCCTAATTAACACGAAATTCATTTCAATTCTAAGTAAAAGCATATACGTCATAATATATGTATTGACATTGTTTTTAATTGCAATTACTAATTTGCCAATATATGAGTCTTAGATTACTGTCTTTATAAATACTTATGCAGAAAAAACTTAATGGTATAGAAACTACTTTACCGAATTTTTTCGTTCCCTACGAGGTTCCTGGGGCATCTTCATTTAAGTGTTTTTTAAATTATTTCAGAAAACTTTTTCAAATTAAGTACCTAGTAGTTTAACAATTTGAGAAATAATAAAATACCAAAAATAACAGAAAATACATGCCAATAACAACACAGTTGTCAAACTATCATAGATCAAAGCTGTCAAAACGAAAAATGGACCAAACTTTCATAGAATATGTTCTATTAGGACGCTCATTCATAAGGCTCATCACATGCTCACCACGCCGATAAAAAGTACATTCCACTAAGCGCTCACCGTGCGATCACAACGCTCACTAGACTGATAAAGTCGTTCCTCTAAACAATTGCGGTCGTTGTGGTGTGGTTAAAAACATCAATGCTCAACCAAATTAAGCTCATGGTGCCCACGCTTGAAGGTCTTAAAGGACATGATAACTGTTAAGTTAGCATCTCAAGGTTATGGTACAAAGAGACTACACAAACGAAGTGACTGTTGTCAGTGCATGTTCTCTTTTTTCCTGTATATCGAGCAAATCCGTTAAACAAGATCGCATTTTAAAGCAGATATTTGTCGTTAGACCGCAGACTAAGCCCCAAATAGACTTATTTTAAAACATAAACGCAACTTACTCAAAGCAATTTCTATCATTTTTTTGTGATTTTCTAACTACTAGCAAATTATAAAAGCAGTATAGATAATCTGAGCAAATTGCAATCTGAACTGATCCTGATCTGATTTGGGTCTAAAGGCGGTCGTCGGTTGGAATTGCATCAGTTCACCCCTTTTCGGATTTTTCAAATTGCAATCCATTTTTTCTTATTATCGATGCTATTATGCGTTAGCAATTTCTGACATACTTCGCTTTTAAGAAAACTGTGAGCATGCCCCTTTTCGCCTGTTTTGATGAAGTTATAAAGTAAATAATGCAATTTTAACGTCAGTCGTGGAAAAAGTAATGAACTCAAACGAAATATAGATAGACTCCCAAGTTTAAATTAATTAATATGTTGATTTGAGTTATTACATTATTTTAGAGTTTCGTAGAGTACAATACCTACTATATTTTAGGAACTACAACGTTTTATAGCTATCTGTCTGTGTGGCTGTATATCCGTGATAGGGCACCTTTCCATATTTTTAATAATGTGGTATAAATGGGACATAGACATAGACACATGGAGAATGACCGGGTGTTCCGTAACAATAAGTAAATGCAGACCAAACTGCGAAAGAGACAAAGCAAATATGCGGCCAATAGTTCTCTCTTTCTATGCCTATTACAAGTTTGTATTAGAAAAGAAACAGGTATTGACTGCATTGTCGCAGTCTTGCTATGGGTTTTCGCCTTGCTTATTTGGTCCTGGTCTTGGTCTTGCTGATATGGATTCCGTCTTAGTCTTGAGTAGTAAGTCTTGGTTCTGCTTACTTTTCGTCGAAATGAGGTTCCGCCAAAAAAAGGTGGGTCAAAAAGGGTTCCGTAGTAAAATCTGCGATGCGTCATTTCAGTCGATGGTGCCAGTAAAATGTTAATTTTTTTAACAAATTGCTTAAAAGTTAAAGTGCCTCTTACAGTCCGTAAAATACGGTAATATATTTGTTTGCTACAAGATTTGGAGAAAAGTAGCTGAGAATGTCAATATGAAATGGACAAGATAGGTTGGTAGGACATCTTCTCAGACATCAAGGACTATTTAAAGACGTATTAGAAGGTAAAAAGTGTAAAGAGGAGCATATTAGGTAGACCTAGATTAGGATATTGTTCGCAAAAAGTTAGAGATGTAGGTTTCTCTAGTCTTCGATTGAAAGATATGCTCAAGATAAGAATATGTGCGTGTCCAATTGATTGAAAAATTAAATTTAAAGGAATTGTTTGTAGATAGTTATGCAACACATTGTACACTTCAGCATAAGAAATTGCTGATACTAACTACGTAATACTACTTTGCCCTGTTATGGCAGTACTCCTAATTTCTTTTATAGTTTATAATCAGTTTTTTTGGAGTCTCTCATTTATGATAAAATCTAACACAGCACGTTACGTCTACTTTGCCTGTCTGTCTGTCTTTAACTTCTTTGATCATAATTAGACAGAAGTCGAGAAAAATTCAATTTTGATAAATTAAAATCCCATGGATTACATCAATTGATAGGATAGGAGTAATCAAGGACAACTTACGGAAATTATTATTTTTTATAAGTAAGTTATGCCATTGCTGCTTGCTTGAGTGTGCATTATCATCTTATATGATTTATCTTTAATTTTGTTTAAGAGTGTAATAATTCGTATAATAAATTTAAATAAATAAATAAATTTCTATATAGTACCTTAAAAACTTAAAGAACAATAAGGCGCCAGGTGTAGATGGGATACAGGGGGAAATTCTAAAACATGCAGGAGAAGTAGAGATTGTATGTTTAAGGTAGTTAGTCATATTTACGAGACGGGGAAAGTCTCAGAGGATTATAAACTGAACGTGGCAGTAACTATACCTAAAAGAGAGGCGCGAATAGGTGCGAGATATTTAGAACAATTAGCGTAACTTCCCATGCGTTAAAACTCTCAACTAGGTTTGCATAGAGGAGGATGGAAGAAAGGGCGGAAGAACTATTAGGGAAAGATCAATTTTGGTTTAGAAGAAATAAAGGAACGCGTGAGGCCATTCTAGCTTTACGAGGAATAGAGAAAATGATAGAAAAAGGAAAAGTGCGTACATAGGATTTGTAGACTTAGAAAAAGCTTTTGACAATGTTAAATGGGACAAGATGTTAAATATACTTAAAAATATAGGGACGAGTTACACAGATAGAAGAGTGATATTTAGTTTGTATAAAGAGCAACAGGCAGTTACAGAGCTGGGGCAGCAACGTAGAGAAGTAAATATTAGGAAGGGTGTCAGACAGGGATGCACACTGTCACCGCTACTTTTTAATCAATACATCGAAGACGCGATCAACATCATTAAAGACAATACAACCGTAGGTATAGATATGCAAGGGCAAAAGATGCTTAGATTTGTATAGCAGTATTAGCATCTAGCAAGGAGTTAGATATAGTTTTAAATAGAATGGAAGCAGTATTGACAAAACAGTACTGTATGAAAATAAATAAAAAAACTGGTATGCAAGGGAAAAAAAGTAGGGAAAGAGCGAATATAAAGATAGAAGACGAAAAATTAGAAGAAGTCGTTTATTTTAGGTACCTAGAAGTCAGATAAGTCAGGACGGAAGGAGTAATAGGGATATAAAGCAGAGGATAGCAAAGAGCCGAGTCGCCTTCAATCAAAAGAAGTCACTTCTCGCGAACGATTAATTTAGAAATTCGAAACAGATTGTTAAAGGTGTACGTTTGAAACGGGCGCTGTCCGGGTGCGAAACATGGATGATGGGTGAGATGGAAAAGAAAAGGTTAGAAGCGTTCAAAATGTGGTATTACAGGCAAATGATGAGGATACTATGGGTAGAGAAGGTTAGAAATGAGGAGGTATTAGAATGAATAGGAGAACAGAGGACTCTATGGAAGTTAATAAGAAATAGGCGAGATAGGTTGGCAGGACACCTTCTCGGGCAAGGTTTAGTCAGAGACATATTAGAGGCAGAAACGGACGTTAGGAGGGGTAGAAGTAGATCTAGATTAGATTACTGGATGTGAGTTGTTCTAGTTTTAGGGAAATCCGAAGATTAGCTCAGGATAAGAAAAAGTGGAGGTACGTGTCCAATCAGTCTTAGGACTGACGACCCTATGATGATGCTGAATCCAAAACCAACAAAAATAAATCGAAGCAACTTAATTTACGTATGTAAACCCTATAGTAATACTAAATCTAATTTCCGAAACTTTACAGTGATTTTGATTAATATAATTCGTTTATTAGTTTTTTTAACACAAGAATTTTGAGAAATAGAAATCAAAATTAATTTGAATAGTGGTCTAAGTGCAGTAATATTATGGGGTGTAATTTCATTTTCTACATAACCAGCAATCTTTGTTTTATTGATTCAGCTTTGTATTAAATAAAACTTCAAAGGTTGCACGCAATTTATTAGAACAAGGACATATGTAGCGTTTTCTATCAAATAGTATTAAACTGGTTTGAAAAACAAAAGAGGTACCTGCATCTATGCATCTAGTTGTGAAAGATGCCGCTGATATACGTTTTATTATTTTCTCTTGTAAGTGCAAAAACAGACATTTATTCTAAACTGGAAGGTCGACTAGAATTACAAGAAGGTATTGAAGATGCAACTGCTTGTGCAATATTCACCATTGAGCAATACTTATCCAATCGAATAAATGCTGTGGTGTCAGTGTGGACAACAAGAAATGCATCCAATGACGTTTCAAATTTCATCGAAGATTTTGTAGAGCTCATTTTTAAAAAAGATTGGTCTGCAGAAATTTTTAAAGTTCCTGTAGCAATAGAGAACGACGATGTTATAAATGTAAAAGCAAACGTTCATGCTGTAATTCTCGATGACATTTTGCCTCTTGCTGAAGTTGTGACAAACATTTTAGAAGACAAATTTTTCAATTTCGAAAGTCGATTGCTCCTTATATTAAAAACACCTTCAGAGTTTTCTGATATTATGGGAGCAGTTTGTAAAAATAATCGTTGTATAGTACCAATTTTTGTTGTGATGCTTCCTTCCAAAACAAATCCAAAAGAAACTGACATTTACTTTCCGAAATACCGGTATTCCAAGAATAAGACGTGCCACCAAACACCAAGTCTTCAATTGGTAAACAGATGTAAACATGGAAAAAGTATTTCGCATAGAAGAACAATAAAACAGATATATTCAACAAACACTTTCAATAAGTGTTATATGGAAGTTATCACATTCAAGTACCCTCCTTACGTTACCAGTGAAAAGGAAGGACTTTGCATCAACATAATATTGAAATTGGGAGATTATTTCATGATCGACTTCAGAATCGAACTGCTGGAAAACAATTATAGTAGTGATAACCGTTCTTTGATCATTATAAAAAACATTTATGACCATAATAAGTTTGCTATTGGCGATATGCCTTTCCACGACGATACAAGTCCTAATTATTCTTTATCTAAACCATATTTTTACGAGCATTTGGTATGGGTGGTTCCGAAAGCCACTCGCGTACAAAAATGGGAAATGTTGCATGCAATGTTCCCTCTACAGTTGTGGTTGTTGATCCTTTTTGTTACATTTTCCTCGTCTGTGCTACTGTATTTGTTTTCCAAAATAACAAAAGAAGCGACTCCTGGTGATGACTTGGCCTCCTGTATCTTAACAGGCTTTGGAATACTGGTTTCCGTAGTTGTATATCTACAGCCACGTCATGTTTTGTCCAGAACGGTCTTTATGTCATTGGTATTTTTTGCACTAATTGTAACAACTTCCTATCAGAGCGAATTATTTATTTATTTGACGCGCCCTGTTCACCACAAACAAATATCTACCCTCCAGGAAGTAATAGATTCGAAATTGAAGTTCGGACTAGAAAATAAATATCACAAACCTCTGGTTTCCAGATTGCACTTGCATGAAAGGGATTTGGTGTCGTACGGACAAAATTATGGAGAAGACGACTGGTTACTTCAAGTGGCTAAATATAGAAATGTTTGTACAGTTTCTAATGAGATATATGTGAAAACTCTGATGGCCACCAATAAGGCGTTTCAAAATGAACCCGTAGAAGCTCAACGCCAAACGAACCCGAAATTGTATGTTTTTAAATCGAACTTGGGTATCACCGCTTTTCACATTGTAATGCCCAAAGGTTACTTTCTAAAGGAAATTGTCGACGATCAGTTATTTGCAATGATAGAATCCGGTATTACGACGAAATGGATGAACGATTATTTGTTCCCTATAAAGTTAATGGAAGCTATGGATGAAACAAATTTGAGAGACATTCAAATCTCAATGGTTCTTGGTTTGGACCGGCTACAGACAGCATTTATCTTTTTTGGCCTAGGAACATTATTGAGCATAATTTGCTTGTTTGCGGAAATTGCTATTTATAACATTTTTGATAGATACAATGAGAACAAGAAAAAATACCATGATGGTAAAAACTGAAGAAGGCTCGAACGTGCAAAATTACAGTAAATGCATCTTTTAGCAGACAACTTTATTTATAATTGTTATAGAAAATATTACTATAGTTGCTTCAATTTTTTTTGTTGGTTTTGGATTCATCATCATCATAGGGTCGTCAGTCCCAAGACTGGTTGGACACGCACCTCCACCCTTTCATATCCTGAGCTAATCTTCGCATTTCCCCAAAACTAGAACAACCCACATCCTTAACTATTTGCGAACAGTAATCTAACCTAGGTCTACCTCTACCCCTTCTAACTCCTGTTTCTGCCTCTAATATATCTCTGACCAGACCTTCAAATATCTTTCTTACCTTCCCTGTCCTTTAACTAGTAAAATATTTCAATCTACTAGTCACCTATCTAAAGTGTAATGATCTGATTGGGTTTTGTTGCGGTTTCCTAATCCTCGCAGCGAATGTTGGATTATTTATATTCCCCAAAAAATAAAACAAATAAAGATTTGAACGATTTTCTGTGTTTTCTTTGTTAGCACATATTGCTAAAAGTATAAAGGTGCTACTATTAATAGTCAATTACAATTTCTTCGATTAAATAAATAATCGTAGTTGAAGGTTTATTTGTGTTTTATTTGTTTTGTCCTAAATCAGATTTGACGAGTTCGTAGCAGGTCACATCAATAAGGAAAACAATTTTCTTAATTACTTTTCCGGAAAAATAATAATTTTTAATTTAATCCTTTTTTATTTCAGGTTTATTATATAATATATATATGAATGTTATTAGTTTTCCAGTAAAATTCATAATTTGCAGACGATCTTTCAATTATATCAATTATTGTACTTACTATTAGTCGGCATTTGTAATTTAGATTTCTGTAATAGCAGCATATAATCAATAGTTAATACAAAAAATATCTATAATTTATTAAACGATTAGGTAAGCTGAATTGTTATTCTTTTCACAAAGACGCACGTATTTAGCATACAATGGGTGTAAACATGTAAATAATGTCTAATTTATTGATGTTACAACAACAAAAAAATAATGTGTTATACAGTTAATTTGTATAAATGCATAATATTTGCTTTTGCATCAATTTTCTTATGCAGCCATAATAACGGTCTAGACTTGGAACATGAATAACTTTGTAGTAATTAGAATGTTTAATCTTGTTCTTCCTTTTCCATTTATAATTGCTAATGTTTTGTTCTATACGCAATAAATCTGCTGTTTGCTGTTCGGAACGTGATATTGATTTTTTTCTTTTTCAGACAAGAAAATTGCGAGTAAACATCGATGTGTTTATTACTTACATAATATGTACTAATAGCTATATCTATAAAGCAAATAATTTACTCATCAAACCAAGTGTCTGCTAATTGTAAGGTATCTTTAAAAGTTTTTTCATAATCCAGCAATTTCTTGTAACAAGAAAAAACAATTGTGCCGTTTTATGAAACGACGTTGCAAGTGAAACTTGGAAAATGGGAACGATGATGGGAAATCAATAGTAGACAAAATATCCAACTATAAATTTTAATTTCAATCTGCGCAAGAGAGTACGGAATACATGATAAACACAATCATTCAGATGATAGACGCATGTTAAAAACTGAGAACAATATCTATTTAAATCGTTAAATCATTTTGAACTTCAGTTATTCTATCAATAATTTCATCTTCGCTTTGAGTNCACGACGATACAAGTCCTAATTATTCTTTATCTAAACCATATTTTTACGAGCATTTGGTATGGGTGGTTCCGAAAGCCACTCGCGTACAAAAATGGGAAATGTTGCATGCAATGTTCCCTCTACAGTTGTGGTTGTTGATCCTTTTTGTTACATTTTCCTCGTCTGTGCTACTGTATTTGTTTTCCAAAATAACAAAAGAAGCGACTCCTGGTGATGACTTGGCCTCCTGTATCTTAACAGGCTTTGGAATACTGGTTTCCGTAGTTGTATATCTACAGCCACGTCATGTTTTGTCCAGAACGGTCTTTATGTCATTGGTATTTTTTGCACTAATTGTAACAACTTCCTATCAGAGCGAATTATTTATTTATTTGACGCGCCCTGTTCACCACAAACAAATATCTACCCTCCAGGAAGTAATAGATTCGAAATTGAAGTTCGGACTAGAAAATAAATATCACAAACCTCTGGTTTCCAGATTGCACTTGCATGAAAGGGATTTGGTGTCGTACGGACAAAATTATGGAGAAGACGACTGGTTACTTCAAGTGGCTAAATATAGAAATGTTTGTACAGTTTCTAATGAGATATATGTGAAAACTCTGATGGCCACCAATAAGGCGTTTCAAAATGAACCCGTAGAAGCTCAACGCCAAACGAACCCGAAATTGTATGTTTTTAAATCGAACTTGGGTATCACCGCTTTTCACATTGTAATGCCCAAAGGTTACTTTCTAAAGGAAATTGTCGACGATCAGTTATTTGCAATGATAGAATCCGGTATTACGACGAAATGGATGAACGATTATTTGTTCCCTATAAAGTTAATGGAAGCTATGGATGAAACAAATTTGAGAGACATTCAAATCTCAATGGTTCTTGGTTTGGACCGGCTACAGACAGCATTTATCTTTTTTGGCCTAGGAACATTATTGAGCATAATTTGCTTGTTTGCGGAAATTGCTATTTATAACATTTTTGATAGATACAATGAGAACAAGAAAAAATACCATGATGGTAAAAACTGAAGAAGGCTCGAACGTGCAAAATTACAGTAAATGCATCTTTTAGCAGACAACTTTATTTATAATTGTTATAGAAAATATTACTATAGTTGCTTCAATTTTTTTTGTTGGTTTTGGATTCATCATCATCATAGGGTCGTCAGTCCCAAGACTGGTTGGACACGCACCTCCACCCTTTCATATCCTGAGCTAATCTTCGCATTTCCCCAAAACTAGAACAACCCACATCCTTAACTATTTGCGAACAGTAATCTAACCTAGGTCTACCTCTACCCCTTCTAACTCCTGTTTCTGCCTCTAATATATCTCTGACCAGACCTTCAAATATCTTTCTTACCTTCCCTGTCCTTTAACTAGTAAAATATTTCAATCTACTAGTCACCTATCTAAAGTGTAATGATCTGATTGGGTTTTGTTGCGGTTTCCTAATCCTCGCAGCGAATGTTGGATTATTTATATTCCCCAAAAAATAAAACAAATAAAGATTTGAACGATTTTCTGTGTTTTCTTTGTTAGCACATATTGCTAAAAGTATAAAGGTGCTACTATTAATAGTCAATTACAATTTCTTCGATTAAATAAATAATCGTAGTTGAAGGTTTATTTGTGTTTTATTTGTTTTGTCCTAAATCAGATTTGACGAGTTCGTAGCAGGTCACATCAATAAGGAAAACAATTTTCTTAATTACTTTTCCGGAAAAATAATAATTTTTAATTTAATCCTTTTTTATTTCAGGTTTATTATATAATATATATATGAATGTTATTAGTTTTCCAGTAAAATTCATAATTTGCAGACGATCTTTCAATTATATCAATTATTGTACTTACTATTAGTCGGCATTTGTAATTTAGATTTCTGTAATAGCAGCATATAATCAATAGTTAATACAAAAAATATCTATAATTTATTAAACGATTAGGTAAGCTGAATTGTTATTCTTTTCACAAAGACGCACGTATTTAGCATACAATGGGTGTAAACATGTAAATAATGTCTAATTTATTGATGTTACAACAACAAAAAAATAATGTGTTATACAGTTAATTTGTATAAATGCATAATATTTGCTTTTGCATCAATTTTCTTATGCAGCCATAATAACGGTCTAGACTTGGAACATGAATAACTTTGTAGTAATTAGAATGTTTAATCTTGTTCTTCCTTTTCCATTTATAATTGCTAATGTTTTGTTCTATACGCAATAAATCTGCTGTTTGCTGTTCGGAACGTGATATTGATTTTTTTCTTTTTCAGACAAGAAAATTGCGAGTAAACATCGATGTGTTTATTACTTACATAATATGTACTAATAGCTATATCTATAAAGCAAATAATTTACTCATCAAACCAAGTGTCTGCTAATTGTAAGGTATCTTTAAAAGTTTTTTCATAATCCAGCAATTTCTTGTAACAAGAAAAAACAATTGTGCCGTTTTATGAAACGACGTTGCAAGTGAAACTTGGAAAATGGGAACGATGATGGGAAATCAATAGTAGACAAAATATCCAACTATAAATTTTAATTTCAATCTGCGCAAGAGAGTACGGAATACATGATAAACACAATCATTCAGATGATAGACGCATGTTAAAAACTGAGAACAATATCTATTTAAATCGTTAAATCATTTTGAACTTCAGTTATTCTATCAATAATTTCATCTTCGCTTTGAGTTTCACCGTCTATAAATGTAATTGTCATGCACTTGCACGAATGAGTGAGAATATAAATGCTATACAGTTAGCTCATGCGAGCTATGGGCGCCGCCATATTGGCCTTGGCTGCTCTACCGAGCGCCTTTTAGTTTTAACCCTACTTCGCCGTTGGTTGTAATGGACGAAAAACTTTGAGGCGATGTAATGAAAGTTTCACTTTAATAAGATGTAAAATGTAATGGCAACAGCATATCGTAGCCAGTGGCTAATGGGCCCACAGCTTGGGGACGCTCGCAATTTCGGGGGGTCCTGCGATCATCCTCAAAAAAGCTTTAAAATTCAGTTAACTTCTTAAGAAAGACAATTGGAACCCATTTAACACAAGGTATTATCAGTAATTCATAATATACTTATGTATGTCAGGATTTAGGAAGCATGGAAATGCGGCCAAGATCCTGTGAGCGTAGTGCCTACATATATACGAGATCCGTTCAAAAAGTATCGCGAATTTTGTGTTTTTAAAAATTATTTATTTATTCATGAATACCTATTTTGTTCCCTTCAAAGTAATCCCCACCAGATATTATACACTTGTGCCAACGATTTTTGTAATCTTCGAAGCACTTCAAAAAATAATTTTTTGTGATCTCCTTCGATGCCGTCTTTATTTCATCAATCATAGCGTAGCGTCGTCCTTTCATGGGTAAAGCTAAAATGACCTCCCGTGTTCCTCTATTTCTTCTGAACCCAAATTTGTCTTTCACTAATAATTCTTCCGTCGTTTTTTTCTTAGGTTAAGATTTTTGACGTTCTTGAGACATTGTTTTAAATTTCTCGCAACTATCCGCGTCTCACATTTTTGGTGTGGCAACTATCATGTTCCGTTTATAGTCCCCCTGGACTTCTCCGAGAGATGTATGTGACTAACTAACCTAAACATACGATCTGTAACCTCTTGGCCTGTATGTTTTAAAATTTCCACATATCTCATCTATTCCTGGTGCTTTACTGTCCTCTAAATTTTTTTATGCTAAATCAAACTCTTTGGTCGGAAGAGGGGAATTCTTCTAGACACCTTGTCGTCCGTACGAGTGGGCAGAGTCTCTTCGAGGAGGATCTACTACACATCTACATTTAAGATTCTCTTTAGGCGACGAATCACACCGGGTGGTATGTCCTAGAGGTTTATACCATTGTTTGGCATTCGAGAGGACACTGGTTCAATTCCGGGTCCGTCTGCCCTGGTCCAAGGTTTCTTTGGATAACTTAGGCAAATGCAGGGGCGTTAATATTTCACAGATAATCCTTTACTCTCTTCTGTCTTCATTTTTTCCGTCATTTCTTTCTCACACCTGCCACCACTCATCCATTCTTATGACTCCTAAAAGGAGGCTGAAAAGGGTCTTTCGCACTACCTTTCGGCGTAATCCGGAGGGAATGCCTGTCCACCAGAATTAGTGGCTGGTGGGAATAATCCAAGAAACTTTTTAAGTTAATCATCGGGCTATCTTAAAATCATTCCTGGATAACTAGCTATTTTCCTTGTATAGGGTTGTTCGGAAAGTCATTTCGTTTTTTGTTGTGGAAATGAAAGACAGTTTTCGTATAATAAACAAATACTTTATTAAATTATATATTGACCGTTCTGGTCCAACATCTTTTGCCATCTTTCTGGTAGTAGCATAATTTCACGCTCATAAAATTTTTGGTGTTTGCTGCAAAAAACTGATCGAGGAGGTTTTTGACCTCCTCATTTGAGGTGAAAATTTTACCGTCTAAAAATTATTGGAGTGACCGGAACAAATACTAATCCGATGGTGCCAGGTCTGGAGAATATGGTGGGTGTAGCATTGTATCCCATTCAAGCTGTAAAAGTTTTTGGCGAGTGACCAAACTTGTGTGAGGTCTCGCGTTATCTTGGTGAAGCACTACACCTTTCCTGTTGATTAGTTCTGACCTTTTCTGTTGAAGTGCGTCATTCAGTTTGTCCAGCTGATGACAGAAGACTTCCGAATTAATCGTTGTGTTATCCGGTAAAAAAAAAACGATTCCTTTAAAATCCCACCAAACAGACAGCATCACCTTTTTTTGGTGAATATCGGCTTTGGAAATAGTTTGAGCCGGTTCATCTTTTTTGCTCCATGACCTCTTGCGTTTGACGTTGTTGTATACAACCCATTTTTCGTCCCCAGTGATGATGCGCTTCAAAAACGGATCATTTTCGTGACGTTTGAGAAGCGAATCGCAGACGTCAATGCGGCGACACAGATTTCTCTCTGTGAGAACATGGGGAACCCATACATCGAGCTTCGAGGATAATCCCAAGCCTTTCAAGTGGTCATAAACTGTTGAATTTGATAAATTTAACCTCAATCCGATCTCACGTGTTGTTATTCGCCGGATCACATCAACTAATGCCTTTATCGCGTCTTTATCAACTTCAACCGGCCTTCCCGAACGTGGTGCATCTTCGACGTCAAAATTGCCGGATCGAAATTTAGCGAACCAGTTCTGGCACTGGCGTACTGTCAACACACCTTCTCCATACACATCAGTCAATTTCTTTCTGGCTTGAACAGCATTTTTACCCTTTCTGTAGTAAAACAGTAAGATATGTCGAAAATGCTGCTTATCGCTCTCAATATTTAAAAGGGCACCAACCAAAAACTACTGCGTAGAATTAATTGGATTTTTTCACACACAAGCCTTGCTATATGAGCTCTCAAAACATATAGAAATTATACGGCTTAAATGTGAAGTTGGGTGCAAAAGAATACAATTAAATCCTCTGTCGGGAAAAAACGAAATGACTTTCCGAACAACCCGATATATTATTTGTAATAACACAACATCTTTGTAGTTCCTATGTCTTTTGGCGTAATTCATATAGTTGATGACTTTTGGACCTCACAATAAGACCGAATTCGACTATACAATTATATTCTCGTGATAAAAAATAAATGTAAAGATACATTTTTAATTAGTATGTTGAAGAAAGTCGATTTGCGTAGATTATCAAAAAATAACGTTTGAAAACCATAACCTACATGTGCGCATTATTATTAGATTTCTATGAAAGGTCAGATAAAATTGATACAAAGCAATTCCATTAATGCAGTAATTATATTTACTTCTGTTGTCTATTGAGTAAAGTGCTCGTAACATACATATTTCACTATGTACATAGAACTTATTTACACGACATTCCGCAAATTAATTTAAATAAGTGTACGGCGAATCCTAGAATTCATAATATCGTAATAAACTAATAACAGAACATAAGCAAACAAGGAAATGTTTGATATTGAAAATGTACTAGTTGAATCCGTTGAAATTTGAATGCTGGGTGCCGTTGTCGCTGGTGCAAAGCTCTTCACACTTCAAGAAATGAACCTTCTATGACTTGGATTAAGTAAAGTGACAGTTGTGGTAATAAAACCTTCAACAGGACTATAAACTTATTCTGACAAATGACGGACAATTGCACTAATGAAGAGGACGGTCAATATTAAGGAACAATAATCCTTATTGAGTCTACCTTTAAGCTTTCAAATTTTTGAGCTTTTTAGGTACAAGTGTTTCGTTTGAATGATGTCATAATATTATAATTCTATCTACACAGAGGCGGTCATCTGTTATTACTTATATTGCTAGAACCGCCATTTTAAACGACTTATAGACCACGTTAATTGTAACTAAATTACAAATCGTATTTCATTTTTATCATAAAACACTTTCAAGCATTAATAAATTGTCACTAAAATGTATGCAACCAACCATACACCCGAATATAGACATTTAGATTTGCCCACTTTCTTCTAATTGTTTATTTCCAACTGGAATACGTTAAAATTGCTAATTGTTGTTATATTTCGTTATTAAACGATCTCATCCTGGTAGATATCCAGCAGGATAAAAATAGTAGTACCTTTTTAGCGGAAAAGTATGATAAAATGTCTTAACTAACCTCAAATTGTCATTTCTCTGATTATTATTATATAAGTTACAACTTCACCACAAAAATTTTATTCCAACGAATGAAAGGAAAATTGTGAACTTAGTGATTGAGTTACCCTTATTGGTACAGGTACTGGTTAGTTTTTCCACTGAAAATTTTATTTGCTTGATTATGCAGTTGACCCCTTTGTACCGAAAGGGCAAATTATATTTATAAATTTCGAAAACAATTTTACGTGCACTCAACATCTTACAGAACTAGGAAGCAGTAGTTGATTGCAGTCAGCCACTTATGAAGCGTAAACAATCATAGAAACTAGAAGTTGTTACCAGATTGTTGAACCGCAAATTTTTCTAATACAAGCCGAATTTATTACATAACTAATAGCAAACGATCATATGTCTTATTACGCTTTCACTAATGGTTAAAAAATTATTTACTTACACTATTTTTTCCAGCAATATTCTTTGCAAGTATTTTTAATCGACATCAAGGAGGAGTTAAATGAAATGGAAGCGGTATTGACAAAACAGTATTGTATGAAAATAAATAAAAGTAAAATAAAAATACTGGTATGCAAGGGAAGAAAAAGTAGGGAAAGAGTGAATGTAAAGGTATGAGACGAAAAATTAGAAGAAGTCGCTGATTTTCGGTACCTAGGAAGTCATAATTCAGGACGAAAGGAATAGTACAGATATAAAACAAATTATAGCGGAAGGTCTAGTCACCTTTAACAAAAATCAGTTATTTCTATGCTCATGAATGGAAAAAGATTGTTAAAGCTGTATGCCTGGAGTAGAGTTCTGTGTGGATGCGAAACGTAGACGGAGGGCGCGGCGGAAAAGAAAAAGTTAGAAGCATTCGGAATGTAGTGTTACTGACGAATGATGAGGATACCGTGGATAGAGAAGGTTAGAACGAGTAGAAAAATAGAGGGCGCTATGGAAGTCAGTAAGAGGTTGCTAGGACACGATGGTTAAGGATGTGGGATGTTTTGGTTTTAGGAAAATGCTAAGATTATCGTAGGATAGGAAAGAGTGGAGATGCATGTCCAATCAGTCTTAGGACTGACAACCCTACGATGATGATGGTTACAATTTCTAGGAAATTTCGAGGCTATTTAGGAAATTTATAAAATATTGTTTTAAAGATTTTTTAATACACACATATCCTGGGAAATGTATACATTTCCTAGGAATTGTATGAAATTCCGATATTGTACTAGGAAATGTATAAAACTAATGCTTTCTGTGAATAAAATGAATAAAACAAGTTAGTAAACTGAGAATCAGAGTTATCTGTGAATTCAATGAATCGCCTGATTGAATGACACAATACCTTCCCCTCCCTCCGCTAACCCCTAGTACCCATTGACATTTTGATTGTAATACATTTCAGATTGCTATTTAGGAAATGTATAGATTTCTTAGGAAATTTATCTAATATAATTTATTCAGATTTCGCATTTCCGGCTGATGTTAGGAATTATATACATTTCCTTGGAATTGTATACAATGACGGATTACACACATTTCCGTTAAAATATATAAAATAGTATATTTGATGGCAAATGTTAGCAGATGGCGGTATATTGCTTGCAAATTAATAAAGCGAGCAATAATGTATCGGATAAATCCATATTTTTATTATACGTAACATATTACCCAACAGTAAGATTGCACTTAGCCACTCTATGCAAAAGGAAAAAATCCCTAACAATTCACCAAAAATCACTACACTTCCGCTTCTGCATCCGCTTCCGAAAAATTTACTGTTTACTTCTGTTTCCGCTTGCATCATTAATGCGGGCTAGTGATGCTCGGGGAACCCCCCCTTTTTATTTTTGAAGGATATTCATGCGCTACGTTTTTTTGAAATTTCTTAGGGTCTCGAGAAAACTTTTAATATATACGTAACATTTTACAATTTTTCTCTTAATATAATACTTACTGTCTTTAAATTGAAATTTACTAGATCAATAAAAAGTTAACCAAAAATGTAAGAATATGTTCTCAGAAAGTATTTTATTTTAAAAAAGTGTTTAGAAAATACGTATTTTGTATCTAGGATTTCAAACACAATTTCCAAAAGTATCTTGTATCCAGATTTAAATATTTTTTTGAGATAATCATTTTGTATTTTTTTTTAAAATACTTTTCCAAACGTATATTCTCTTTGTAAACTGCAAAATACATTTTTGCCTTTAAAAATATTGCTAGTAGTAAACATATAAAATGATGAATGAAATTTGCTTACATTGGTCATTGAAGGTATTAGAAGCTTAAAAAGGGGACAAAGAGACATTCCATGAATGACTTCTAATTTTTTAACTGAAGAGAGCCCAAAAACTAAACCCCTTAGAAATGGATAATCTAAAATATTGGATCGATATTGTTTTCCGAGTTCAATGTCATCGTCCATGGAATTTTGAAGTTCCAAATTGATATCAGCACCTGCCAAATCACCATTTATCGTACCTTTAGCAAGGAACTACGAAATTCTATGACTTACGACAAAACAGCCCGCAAAACAATATCGAATTGACATACGCCAGCTGGGTAAAACCAAAAACTACAAGATATTACTGTGTGCTAATAAATGCATATAGAAAACGATTCGAAAAACTTCACTTATTAGATGAACCCAAAACTAAAGAAACTGTGGATTCCATTTCTTTCTTTTATTACAATGTGTAATAGATCAGAAATAAAATGTGGTTGTAAATATTTTGATATAAAACGATTGATGTTGATTTTACATCAATAAAATTATTTGCAACCCTATTTTGGCTCTCATATTTCACGCTAAGCAAAGTATTTTGGCAACAGTGTCTTTTTTTCTAATTAAAACCGTGACAAAGGCAAAGAAACTATAACATAAAGATAAAAGAACTATGTCTCAGTCACTTCAAATATATGAAATGAATATGAATCATACTTAATTTTCGCAGCTGGTGATATAGTGCAAACACCATTATTAGCCCAAAAATCAAACAAGCATTTGGATTTTGTATCCATATACTTTAAAAAAAACATTTTGCACATATCTACTTGTATTTGATATCTCAAATACGTTACCGAAAAGTATCTTGCAACTTGTATTCCAGATTCTTTTTTATATGGTATCTTATACATCCCTTTTGGTTAGTAAACATAATATCTACTTTAATTTGTGATTTATAAAGATGAAAGTACAGCATCATAAGGTCGTCAGTCCTAAGACTTGTTGGACACATACCTCCACTCTTTTCTATCTTGAACTAAACTTCGCATTTCCCTAAAACTAGAACATCCCCATATCCTTACCTGTTTGTGAACAATAATCTAATCTGGGTCTACCTCTACCCCTCTTAACTCCTGTTTCTGCCTCTAATATGTCTCTGACTAGACGTTCATGTCTAAGAAAGTGTCCTACCAATCTATCTCGCCTATTTTTTATTGACTTCCATAGAGTCCTCTCTTCTCCTATTCTCTCTAATACCTCTTCATTTCTAACCTTTTCTACTCACGTTATCCTCATCATTCGCTTATAACACCACATTTCGATAGCCTCTAACCTTTTCTTTTCCACCGCGCCCACTGTCCATGTTTCGTACCCGTAAAACGCCGTGCTCCAAACATACACCTTTAACAGCCTTTTTCGAATTTGTAAATTAACCGGTCGTGAGCATAGAAGTGAACCTTTTTTGTTATATATCTCCACTGCTCTTCATAACTACTAAGCTAACAGACGTGATTCGTGATTGGCTCTCGTAAGGACGTCGTTTTGTTTGGTTGGTTGTTAGTGCTAAATGTTTTTTCAAAATTGTTCAGTTTGTATCATCCAAACTTCCATCGGATGAGTAGTGCAAAACGAAAAGTTTCAATTCGTCAGTCCTAAGACTGGTTGGGTAAGCACCTCTACTCTTTCCTATCCTGAGCTAATCTTCGCATTTCCCTAAAACTAGAACATCCCACGTCCTTAACTATTGGTGAACAGTTATCTAATTTACACCTAGCTCTATTTCTCTTAACTCCTGTTTCTGCCTGTAATATGTTTCTTATTAAACCTTCATGCCTGAGAAGGTGTCCTACCAACCTATCTTGCCTATTTTATATTGACTTCCATAGAGTCCTCTGTTCTCCTATTCTTTCTAATATCTCTTTATTTCTAACTTTTTCTACCCACGTTATCCTCATCATCCGCCTATAACACCACAACAACGTGAAGTTTTTTTATATTAAGGGAGGTCCCGATCCGATGTTTTTGAGTGGGCCTCAATGGTATAGTTGCACATACCAGCACATTTACATGTTTTTTTACCATGCTCCTGTGTACCGATTTAGAAATAAAGAAAATCCCAACGTTATTAACATCCCCCCACTACGCACAACTGTGTAACTACAGCAAGTGTATTTATGGTACGTGGTGCTTGAAACAGAGACAAGTGTACGTTGCGCCAATATAAATAACTGGCAAACCTAAAGAACCTGAGTGATTATTTATTCGCAAAGTTGTCAAAATGTACGGTACAACACTTTTTGTTTGTGTCATTGCTGCATTCGCTTTCGTTATTGTTGAAGGAAGATCCGGTAAGATAAACAAACAACATCTATTAAATTGCTATAATGATTTTTATAAGAATAATTTATTTAATTCCAATAGTGTTGCTAAATTAATTTGTTAACTGACTGAAAGAAAATGACCATTTTTTTAAAGGACCATTAATTATTTTTAATTTAGTGCTATAGATAAGTCATATGAAATAATTTTAGATACGCAATAACATTTTGTTTTTTTTTGATAAATTATGTACCTATGACCCACAAAAAGACAATGGTAAAAAAAATTATTAAATAAATATCAAGTTTTTAATAATTAAGCTTCGAAACTTATGAACTATTTTGGATAGAGTGATATCAATTCATATAAATACAGGGTGACTGGAGATTGCTCGTAGTAGAAACCATTACTAATTTGGGATGATTTAACCTTTATCACTTAGGAGCCGGACGTGTGTCATTTTTGAGAAAATGTACTTGTTACAAAAATTCGAATTTTTGAAGTTAAAAAAACTTTCGGCCTGAATTTTTGTATGATCTGATTGCTTATTAATTGATCAATCTTCCTCAAGCTAAAAACCACGAAATTTATTGTTAGATTTTATATTGTGTCCTTTAATACTTTAAGAAGCTTTCAATAGTTGTAATATTGTTTGGATGTTGATACTAAATATTATTATATTGTATTATTATTTATGTTGTGGGTTAAAATATGTGTTAAAGTTTTAAATCAGAAGTAGATTTTCTCGAAAATAGTACATTTCCGACCCGCCAAGTGACGTTAAATCATTTCAAATCTGTGATAGTTTCCTCTTCCGAGACGAAAAACCAACAATTTATAGACACCCTGTATATTAGAAATCGTATATTTTTATATTGTATTGTTAATTATACTGTGGGTTAAAATATGTGTTAAAGTTTTAAAGTAGATTTTCTTGAAAATGGCACATTTCCGACCCTTAGGTGATAGAGGTTAAACCATTTCAAATGTGTGATAGTTTTCTCTTCCGAGACGAATACGAGCAATTTATAGACACCCTGTATATTAGAAATCGTATTTGGTCGAAATTTGACCTAATTGCTTCTAAATCAAACAATATGCACGCTGCACCACCTTGTCTTACTTTTTTTTTTGTTTCGACCCTTGATAGTATATTACGTATGAAGTACGGCTTTCCTTTCCGGGTGTAAATTGTCATCCGAGTTGAAGGCGAAGATGGTGAAACGTTCTGTAGCAAGGACTAAATGCGATTTCTTACCTATAAGGGAATGTTGTGTTGTTTTTGAAGGGATATGGTAAAAAATCGTATACGGGACTTGGGAAGAAAGTACGTATGATACCACTTCGCGGAATTTTCCGTCCTTGCTTAGCATCAAATAGCACTCATACCTAGAAGTATTTTCTTCTTTCGGTGTATAATATAGCAACTATTTATGTTTGAACTGTTTATTGTTATATTAGATTTTATCCGCGGTTTTGCTGACACTAATGTCCTAAATACTTGTCAAAGATCATCGACGACCTATGTCCTATTCTGTACCTTTGACAATGGGTATACAAAATTTCATAATGAGTAGTTAAAGCGTGAAATCGTAACAAACAAACAAACAAACAAACAACATCAGATTGGCATTCATAATATTAGTGACTATATCACATTTCTTGTGAATTTCATTGTAAGTGAATCGAGTTGATGGGAATCCTTTTGTGGTTGGAGAAAAAGGGGACGCACTGTTTTCATGCTCGTATTATTAATTATTGTGGTATGGAAATTAGTTTAGATTAATTTTTCGTATGTATTTAATTGTGTTTGTCTATAGTAGGATTGCCCCTCTGCTCATTGAACATAACTAAAGTGTAAAGTACATCACTTTATTAAAAAATTGTTTGCCAGCATCAAGTTGCATACTTTTTGATAAGTTGTTTCCTTTTACATAAGCTTTAATGGGTAAAAAAAGGTAATCTTAAGAACGCAATCTATGCATTAAGAAATAACAACGCTAAATTTTATAAAAATCTTCACTCTAAAATTGAAATCATGGTAGACATCTCATAGATCGTTTTTGAAAAATAACCCCAGGATAACAAAGAAAGCAATTTTTAAAAAATAATCGAACTCTGTCTTTTCAAATAATGTTTATCTATATATATAATAAGTTGGAATACATATTTTTATTGACCGATTATAAGCATGATTATCCTTGACTTTACTTACGATTAACTATGAGGTTATCATCTGATTATGAGTGAAAGTAAAAAAATTAAGCAATTAAATCACTTCTCAGACATGAACCATTATTTTACATGTTTACTTGTGTATTTCTGTGATACAGTAATTAACATCTTGGACAAAAAAAAAGTGATAAAAAGAAATGCGGATTTAACAAAGTTATGCTTAAATTAAAGGTTGCACGTAGTTGTTAATACCGCAGATATAGATCCACGGTTTGCCTGAAAAGACGAACTGTTTATTTAGTTTTTTGTTTAAACGTTTTACTATTATAGAATATTACTGCTAACTTCCTTAATACGTCAGACCGATTAACTCGAACGACAAAAAGTGACAACCTCAATGTTAACAGTACCTACTAGATATAGTGTTTTATTGGACATAATCCGTTGTAAAATATTCAATGTTAGAAGACCCAAATATAGGAAGTTTAACTTTTTCTATTATCGAAATTATAATTATAAATTCGACTAAAATTTGGGTATATTTGAAAGTAGAAGCATAAATAAAATTAATTTTTTTGTCCCTATTTGCATGTATGGTTGTGCGTCCTAAAAAAAAAGGTTTTAATAAATTGTAACTTTAAATATGATTTCGCCTTTAGATGAAGCATTTGCCTATTATATGTAATTTCCGAAATTCATTTCGTTAGATGCTAGTACTTTGTACAACAGTAGGGTTCCGATGAAATTTTCCAGTACGGAACTCCAAACACAGAGGTTTATAGATTTATAAGGTAAGGTATGCCTTTTAGAAAGATAAGTTTCAAATAAAAATTATAAAATACCACACCGATAACTGTTTGCGACTCGCTGATGAGATCCAAAAAGATCGAAATTCGACAGAACACTGACCACTTCGAATTTGTTTGTTCGAAATAAAAATTGTAGAGAAACTAAATCCTTTAATTTGAGCCACGGTACGATTAATTTTGTCAGTTAGTTATTGCACAAATCCTAACATGTCAGTTAGTTATTGCAAAAATGACTTTTTTTAGTGATTTTATCATATTGATGTGAAGGTATTTAAATTTGGAATTGAACTAGTTTTTGTGGGCGTAAGCTGGCCAATTTGCTAGTGAATAATTGTTAATTAAAAACAAGTTCGATTCCAAATTTAAATACCTTTATTTCAATGTGATAAAATCACTAAAAGTTAATTTTTGCAATAAACAATCAATATACAAGAAATGGCAACTTTTGCCGTTTTTTTTTTGGAATTTGTGCAATAACTAATTGATAAAATTAATCTTACCGCGGCTAAAATTAAAGGTTTTTAATTTCTCTACGATTTTTATTTGAAACTTTTCTTTCCAAAAGGCATACCTTGCCTTCCAGATCCAAAAACCTGTTTTTTTGCCAACTTTGGACCTCCCCCGTTTGTTAACGCATACTTTTTCGAAGTTTAACAATATACAGGGATGCTAAATTTTTCTCCGTCTACATAAAGGAACAACTCCCGTCTGGTAACAAATTTATGTCTGGAAAATTCCCTACCGACTGGACTAATTTAGTTACACACACATGAACTTAAACCTGTAATCGGTTTAAACTGTATTTAATGAAGTTTTCTTTAGATAGAGCGTTGATTTTAGATATTTGTTGTTTCTTTCAAGGTACCTTGGACTATTTTGTTCTCTGAAAGGTCAATTTATGCGTTGGAGGAAGGGTTTTCATAACTCTTACAACCATTGACATTATTTTCTTTAAAAGTTATCACAAGTTCTCATGTATGACAGAAAACTTCAGCGTTAAAGACAATTATTGTGTCGGTAAATAGAAAATAGACCAAGACCGAGACTGTATCAACAAGAACAAGACCAAGATCAAGACCGAGACTATATTAGCAAGACCAAGACCAAGACGGAGAATATACAGCAAGACCAAGACTAAGACCAAGACTATATGAATAAGACCAAGATCAAGACCGAGACTATATTAGTAAGACCAAGACCAAGACCAAGACGGAGACTATATCAGAAAGACCAAGACCGAGACTATATCAACACGAACAAGACCAACATCAATACCGAGACTATATTAGCAAGACCAAGACCAAGACGGGGACTATATCAGCAAGACCAAGACCAAGAGCGAGACTATATCAGCAAGACCAAGACCAAGACTGAGACTAAAAGTGTTTGATCAAGACGAAGACCAAGAGTGAATAAGCAACACCAAGGCCAAGACCAATACCAAGTCTGGGAAAGTCTTGGTTTTGTTTTGCTCGTCGCTAGTAAGCCATCAAACTTTACTGACCCTATAAATGACGGAATTGATAATAATAAAATACATNGCATAAAGTTATTTCTTTTTGTTAAAAACGACTCGATCTTGTCCTATTCTTTGCTTTGTTTTTGACTCACTAAACATCGAAAATCAGCGGCTTCTTCTTGTTTATCGTCTCCTATTTTTTTATTAGTTTTATTAAAGGATATTTAATTTATCCAAGGTATTCAATATTATCTTTGTATAAAATTGTAGATAATTATTTTAAGCAAATGACGACTCCGTATGTATATGTTAGAGATTCTGTCAAACAAAACGTCGCCAATCGCCAAACTAAAATTCTGTAATATTAAACGTGGTAATATAAATCAATTAAACTCTGATCGAAAACGGAAGCGAAATAATGCAGGGTAGATATTTTACTGGAGCAACTGGATAGTCATGATAGTTAGTAGAAGAAAATCGACATTTAGTAATATCCTTATTAGCCCCTTTTCCTGTATACAAAATAAGGACTTACGAACGAAGAAATCATAGCTTAATCATCGAAGCTTTGTAGCTTCTGGGTTTGATTAAGGTTTGATTAGTGAATTATCGGGTCTCACAAAAAGAGTTATGATTAGTCTACGTGTACATCAATTGTCTTTATTCTATCGATTTTTATCTAATAGTAGGGGAGACGGTATCGTACAGTCAAACGCTGACACCTTTATTAGATTAGGTTAGGTTAGGGTTGGGTTTGATTAGGTTAGTTTTTCAAATTTCCGATCAGTAAAAAGCTGAAATTAGGGCTTATTTTGGGATTTACCTTCAAACCTAAGATGAACTAGAATGTATAAACACCTTCTCAATAAAATCGCTCAATAAGATAATAATGACATATTGTCTATTGGGATCCGTCAAATGGGCATACACCATCTCATGGCAAAATTTATAACTCGAATGAGGGAAAAATTTACATAGGAACTGTGCACGCAAATTGTAAAATTGTTTATTAAAATAATAAAACACGTTAAAAAAGTAAAAATTTTTTTGATGATGGAGTCGACGAAGTTTTCTTCTAAAGTTAAATCAAATAAAAAGTTAATATGTTCAGTGAAAAGCTGCAATAG
>NW_020438920.1:2032602-2044797 GCF_000699045.2 Agrilus planipennis | reverse complement strand
AAAGTTAAATCAAATAAAAAGTTAATATGTTCAGTGAAAAGCTGCAATAGCACTTCAGACATAGATCTTCACTCTTCACCTACATTAACTACTTTCCAATAAAAACTAACCGTTTTATATATGTAAAAAATATATTCGGAAAATTAGAGAAAAAATGTGCACGCAAATTGTAAAATTGTTTATTGAAATAATAAAGTACGTTATAAAAGTAAAAATTTTTTTGATGATGGAGTCGACGAAGTTTTCTTCTAAAGTTAAATCAAATAAAAAGTTAATATGTTCAGTGGAAAGCTGCAATAGCACTTCCGACATAGATCTTCACTCTTCACCTACATTAACTACTTTCCAACTAACCGTTTTATATATGTAAAAAATATATTCGGAAAATTAGAGAAAAAAGTGAACTAATAGAAACTTGGATGAAAGCAGTAGGTATCAAAGAAGTGAATTCCGGAATAAAAATTTGTTCACGTCATTTTAATGCACATGATTATATTTCAGCAAGTATTTACCATCAGCCATAACCTTAATATTTAAAACTAGAATCATACTAAAATTATAAAGTGAGAAATTATTTATTCCTGTGTAATTGATTTAACACAATTCTAATGATACGATATAAGTATTTTGAGGTTAAGAACCTACCTGCTGCAATACAACAAAGTTGCAATAATGTGTTTGCAACGTTCTCTTAAATCGGCTTTGCACGTGCAAGTCATTGATATGATATTGCTTAAATCACCCAGAATCACCTCACCAATTATATAACGTGAATCACTTTTTAAATCCGAAGTTTGTAAAAAGTAGGCAGTAAACTTGACGGAATTTGAAGGCTAGCTTCCGGATTTGTTATTTCCGAATTTTATAATGTGATTGGCATTAAAAACACGCTCACCTTCAACGAAATTTCCTTTCCGAGGCTTTGTGTCAGCCCAATCACATATTGTGTTAATACTTATCATTTTATCGTAATTTAAAAGCTTGGAAATTGCACGGTACACTATAGGAACTACGATAAATTTTCCCTAATCGGAGCCATGTTTTTAGGCTCCTCCCATTTGACGGATCCCAATAACGACGCTTTTTAATCACAGTTTTAAGAAACACTTATCGACATAGGCCATGCGCGTGGGGACAATCCACGCGCAGTGTGTACTGCCTATGCTCAACCCATTAGCAGGCGCCTATGTTACTCGGCGCGTGAATTTCCAGAGGCTTTACAGACATTTTTGTTTATTTTTCACCAACTGTTAAAGTCAACTGATATTTGTGACACTTAATAAACAACAACGTGATCAAAGCGTATGTGTTCCAAAAAGAGCTTGCTAGCCGACAATGTACAAACGTCCCTAATTGTAGATAAGTATTTATAAACTGTTTTGACGATCTATGTCCGATACTATTACATATGCGGGGTGTTCCAATCCCATCTTCCTGTTTTAATGCATTTCAAAAATTAACTTTTCTGCAAAAATTAAGCACGTTCCATTATTTACCAGTATTGATATGCACGTTACCAGATTAGGAAATATTTTTGAAAAGCTTCATTCCCCTTTAACCAAAATGTAATAACAAAAAACGAATCCAACTTTTATGTTGTAAAAAATTTGGGAGCGACAGATTTAGACTCAATTCTTTGGGGGAGTGGAGTGAGTTTCTCTTAAAGTCCGGAGATGATCCTTTTAAAGTAATTTTGAAAAAGTTAACCCCCCAAATAATAAAACAATTAACATGAAAAATCGCTTTAATGCAACTCTCGTACAGATTCAAGTAATTTTCTTTATTGCAGTAGAAAATGCTATAGCATCTGGAATCACTTCTCTATTTTATTTATTTCTATTACTTATTCGATGATTATTATAAATATTTAACATTTTGAACTAAAAACAACTTTAGGTCCACCAGTGTGTTTGGTAGGTACTGTTTTTTATTGTAATTCCGGCATATAATTACAAAACTGTGATTTTTTGTAAAAAACCACATGCCGTTTAGAAAACTAACATGTGGTCTGAATTGTTCGTTTCGATTAATATAAATAAATTATAGAAGTTATAAACAGTATTAATTAATTTACCTACGCAATATTTAATTGATAGGTCTAAAAGAAAATTGTTAATTATGGACATGGAGAATGTAGAAGTTTCAAAAATAAATAATCGATTTAAATTTTCATTATAGTTTCATCGGACGTGCCTGCTGAAGGAAAATGCGAACCTGGAAAATCGTACAAAGTGGACTGTAACACCTGCGTTTGTGGTGACTCTGGCGTTCTAGCTTGCACTCTCGCACTTTGTTTAGACAAACGGTCAGCAGCTTCAGGTAATTATCACATAAGTATATAATACATACAAATAACCCTCATGTGTGCAACCCGTTTGCTTAATACTCACCCGAGTGAGGTAGGAGTAGAATAACCTCATCGTACGTCCCAGCGTGTCGTTAAAAAACGACTTATGGTGACAAACTTCATGGCACTCACTACATATTTACACACACACATACATATATGTATAAAAATGCACATTCGAATCAATCATATTTATAAATTGCTGTATATGTATTAAACAGGGGCCTAAATATGATGAGCTATTTTCTACTTTACTTGTGGATTCTACAAAAATTACGAAGAACAAGATGAGAAGATGACTTCTGAGACTGAACAGCTGAATTATTACATCTCCACGTCCTGAATCTTTTGAACAACATCCAGCGATGAAGGGAAGCATATAATACTAGAATGAAGGAATACTGTACCGTGGACCTAAAGAAATTTCTAGAGAGTTGAAAGCAGGTGGTCACTTAATGGGAATATACCAAAAAATTATAAAGTTCCTAATAAACCTTGAACATAGAAGTGAAGTATCTGGGACATGTTATAACACCGGAGGGAATTAAAACCGACCCTGACAAAATGAATGCAGCACGAACTTAGAAACTTTTTAAGTCTTTGCCTCTAATATCGAATATTTATACGAGTATTTGCCGATATAGCTCAATCCCTGCATAGACTTACAGAAGTTGGAGTTTTATTCCAATGGACACTGAATGCTAGCATTTGAAAACTAGAAGATTATACTCTCTGAAGCTCCAATTTTGACATACTCACACTTTAGCGAGTCCTTAATCGTTGGGGGACTTGACGACGTTTACAGTACAGTTCCAAGTACTGGACGGAAAGGAAAATCATCGGGTACCTTATTAAAACACTTTTAAAACAGGAAGGAAGCTACTATATCGTCCGTTGAGAGGTACTAGATGTGATTAAAACCTTCAAGCATTTCAATAAATACTTGTATGGACAGAAGATCCTCTTAAGAAACAATTACGCCATACTGGATGGGTTAATAAAATTCAAGAATCTTGAAGGACAGATTGAACGCTGACTACAGGAGACAACAATGTTATTGGGCCCAGTGAAATTCTCTTATCCTAGACCGCGGAATTTTAAAAAGTGGAAGAGCCCGGATGGAACCAGAAACAAGCTGCAAGTAGTAGTTCCGAAGAACAGAGTGTCAGAAGTTTTAGAAGTAATTCATGACGAAGGATGTTTTAGCGTTACGAAGACCGTAGAGAAGGTAGGCGAGAGATTTTATTGGATTAACCAGGACCAGTCCCATTGACAGACTCCAATAACCGATACATTTTGGCCATCATGGATTAGTTTAGCAAGTGGCTTGAAGCATATGCGATACAGAATCAGGAAGCGCATACCGTTACCAAAAATCTTGTCAATAGTTGGATTAGTCGCTATAGAGTGCCAATGGAATTGTATTTTGACTAATGCAGGAACTTCGAGTTGACTTTGTTAAAGAAGGTTACTGAACTAATAGACATTACAAAAACGAGGTCTACGTCCTTACATCCAGTTTGATGAGACAGTTGAACGATTGAACGGTAATCTGGAAACCAACTTAAGAAGTTTCGTCTAAGAGCACCAACTTGATTGATATCGACACATACCGCAATTCCTTTTAGCTTATAGAACCGTCGTCCATGAGACGATTGGAAGAACATCGACCAGCATTTTATTTGGCGAAGAACTCAGGCTGCCAGCGAACGTGATGTATGATCGTCCTGGAAACTCTCCAGTGTCTACAGACAAAATAGTGCGCAAACTACAAGATCGCATGAAAATTAGGTATGATCGACATATGATCATACATCATTACTCGACGCATTTTGATCGGCTTGCTTCTTACTGAGGCGACGCAATTGATCGGGATGATCAACTGAATTAAAACTTTAGAAGGAGGCAGTGTCACCTTAAGAGCCCTGTGGTGGGTTGTCTAGATCTCGCTAGTAATACAGAAGACCCACATTCTGGAATCTTTCTAGAACAACTCCAGCACCCATAAATAGTTGCTGCAAGGTTGGAACGAGACACCAAGGTTTAGATCATTGCTTAGCATTTGGGAGGGCACTGGTTCGATTCCCGATCTATCTGCCCTGGTCCAAGTTTTTCTGCGGTTTCCTTGGATTACTTAGGCAAATGCTGGGGCAGTAATATTCCACAGATGATCTTTCATTCTCTTTTGTCTTAATTTTATCCGTCCCATCTTTCTCACCCCAACCATCACTTAAAAGGAGGTTGAAGAGGGACGTCCGGTGTAATCCAGAGAGACTGCCTTCCACCAGCATTAACAGCTAGTGGAAATGAAACACCCAAAACTCTTCGTTTTTGAAGTGAGACAGTTAATTCGAGTTCTAGTTACGAGACGATGGAAGACGAAAAAGAGTGAAGAAGCGATTTAGTGAGCGAGTGTTTAATTAATAATAGTGATGTAAATTAAAGGGTAATTGGTTAAATAAATTGTCAACAGTGTGAAAGGAGTTTGATTACGCAGAAATATTTATATTACCGATAGTCATTACACGGAGTACACGGAGTTCGAAATGAAACTGTATTAGCGTTATTTTCCCAAAATCTGTTTTGTTTGCAGATGAACTAAAAGAACCATGCACTAATGGCACACATAAAGTTATAGGAGACGGTTGTAACTATTGTTCTTGTACTCCCGAGCTAAAATGGGCGTGTATTGATGGAGACATTAACAAATGTGTTAAAGGCACACAAAAAACAAAAAGAGGTTTGATTTGTAGTAAAATATACCATAAATTTTCATAAACATATACATGTATAGTGAAATGGCTCAAAAAACGAAAACATGTCTCGCATGTAGAAAAGGTCACTGGAGATTTTGAAATTTTTCCAAAACGATTGAAATTGAATGAATTTTCTTTAAATTGATTTTCTGGTTACGTTTGAAATTGTAAAGAATCTGAAAATTTCGAGTCGATCAATTTATAGATTTATAGATTCAAGATTTTTTTTATTTTTTTCTTGAAGTTGACACCCTAAAGAATAGAAATGAAGCATGAAAGGAAAGAAAACCATAAACACATTACGTTATTATTACAAAAAAAACAAAGAATACTTACATTTGCAGGTTATTAGAAAACATCTAAAGTTCCTACTCTATTTTAAAAATTTAAAAAGTTTTGAGCGATCTCAATAAATCGATACCTGTATTCAGAATATTTACAATTTCAAACGTAAGTAAAATGAACATGACGAGAAAAAAATTAAAGGGAAAACATTATTTGTTTAATCATTTTGGTAATTTTTTAATCGAGCTGCTTTTTGGCGAGGATTATTAAAACATGTTAAATGAACATTGTACATTTAGCTGTTTAGGCATTTTCCACCACTTATTCCTCTCTTCAGCTAATACTAGCATTTCACAAATTGTAATACAGTTTAGATGTATCCCTACTCCTCTTAACTCCTGTGTATGCATCTGATACGTTTCTAATTAGCCCTTCATGTGTGAAAAGGTGTCCTATCAGTCTGTTTCACGTGCTTCTTCTTATTGATTTGCATAACGCTTTCTGTTCTCTTTCTCTATTAAACACCTCCTCATTTCTAACCGTAGTAATCTTAGCATCCCTCTACGACCACATCTTAAACCCTTCTAACTTTTTGCGCAAAGCCCATCATCCATGACTCACACCATGTAGAGCCTTGGTCCAAACATACCCCTTTAATAATTCTTTTCAAATTTTCAAATTAATCGAACTCGAGCATAAAGTTATTTCTTTTTGTTAAAAACGACTCGATCTTGTCCTATTCTTTGCTTTGTTTTTGACTCACTAAACATCGAAAATCAGCGGCTTCTTCTTGTTTATCGTCTCCTATTTTTTTATTAGTTTTATTAAAGGATATTTAATTTATCCAAGGTATACCACAGTACTGCGATTCCAGTGTAATACTGATGAGAGCGTATAATTAGAAAATATTTTTTTGATTTGAATATCTTAATTTTTAAGTATTTATTAAAAATAACGAAAAAAAAAACGGACAGACAGACATAGAAGTGATCCGATAAAGGTTCCGATTTTCATTTGAACGGAACCCGATAATCAATTTAAAATCATAAGAAAAACGCAAATTGTACGCACTATATTGTTTGTTAAGAGATTTACCACGTTATGTTCAGACCATAGACTTCTTATCAATTTTCCTGTAATCTACAAATAAAGAAATATCTTCTGTATTTTACTCAAAATTTTAGGTTCAGTAGTTTCCAAGATAAGGGGGTAGGAATGGTCACTTTTCTTCTATTTTCTTAAATAACTTTTTATTTTAAAAATATAATTGTATATTTGAGACCCTTATAACAAGCCCTTCAATTTGATAAGTCGCACGGTGCAGTTTTCAAAACTTTTTTTTTTATTTTCTATTGGGCCCCCAAAAATGACAACATATTCAAAATTAATTTATTTAAGTTACGCGTCCGTGTTTGGGTCACACAAATTCATACGTGTACCAAATTTCAACTTAATCGGTCAAGTAGATTTGGTGCGAATTTACTGCGACAAACGGACAGACAGACACACGAGCGATCCCCTAAGGGTTCCGTTGTTCATTCGGTCGTACGGAACCCTAAAAATTACTTGTAGTACATTCATCACCATCATAAGGTCATCAGTCCTAAGACTGGTTGGACACGTACCTCCACTATTTCCTATCCTGAGCCAAACTTCGCATTTCCCTAAAACTAGAACAGCCCACATCCTTAACTATTTGCGAAGAGTAATCTAATCTAGGTCTACCTCTACCCCTCCTAACTCCTGTTTCTGCCTCTAATATGTCTCTGACTAGACCTTCATGCCTGAGAAGGTGTCCTACCAACCTATCTCGCCTATTTTTTATTGACTTCCATAGAGTCCTCTGTTCTCCTATTCTTTCCAATACCTCTTCATTTCTAACCTTTTCTACCCACGATATCCTCATCATCCGCCTATAACACCACATTTCGAACGCTTCTAACCTTTTCTTTTCCGCCGCTCCCACTGTCCATGTTTCGCACCCGTACAACGCCGTGCTCCAAACATACACCTTTAACAACCTTTTTCGAATTTCTAAATTAACCGTTCGCGAGCATAGAAGTGACTTCTTTTTATTAAAGGCGACACGACCCTGCGCTATCCTCTGCTTTATATCCCTACTACTCCTTCCATCCTCACTTATCTGACTTCCTAGGTATCTAAAATCAGCCACTTCTTCTAATTTTTCGTCTCCTATCTTTATATTCGCTCTTTCCCTACTTTTTCTTCCCTTGCATATCAGTATTGCAGTACATTATTGCTGAAAAATTAAATTAACAGGTTAATAATTCCTTTAATTGTTAAAATCGGTTTTCAGAACCATCAAACGAGGGTTTTTTGAAATACTGATTAGTCTATTTCTAGGTACATAAAATTATCGAATTAATATTTGAATAGTGCTTAAGTATCAAGCAAATCTACCACACATTAGACAGTTTCATTCTTTCTTCTTTGTTGATCAATTTACCCCTAATTCATCTATATTTTAACGTAGCTATGCATGCAGTATTAAATATTTGATTTGTACCAAATATCTAAAACAACTCAGTGTTTGACTGACGTGTATTATTTTTCAGATATTTTCAATTTTTAATGTTGAGAGAATAACGAGAATGCACCTGCATACATATATGGAAAGTAATAATTTAAATCTGTTTCTATAGAGAGTATGTAACCATTATTGCAATAATGTTAAAAATAGTAGTACTACAGATAAGATGAATAAAGGTTTTATGAATTTTTGTTTTATGTGTTTTAAACAGTGGCTATATAACATATATCTAACTTTAGGGCACAGTTTACCTTAAATTTTTAATAAAAATATCTTTAACTCTTATAGTTAAAATTGTTTCGTTATTACAGTGCCTATTGCAAGTTTCGTTTTACATATTTTAACATCTGCACCATTTAAAACAAATAAAAAGTTTACAGTAAATTTTCTATACCTATGTAAGTATTACGGAAATTTTGGCATGTCTAAATATTTAGATAATATTATCATCACCAATAATGTACAGTAAAAGTAAGAGAACAAAGGATTCTATGGATGTCAATAAGAAATAGGCGAGATAGGTTTGTAGGACATCTTCTCAGGCATGAAGGTTTAGTCAGAGACATTAGAAATAGATAGATCCAATACAACCACCCAGTGATTCGCATAAACATAAGGTAATAACCTTACCGAAATCCCCCAATTGTTCCGTCAATGATGATCAGGATTACCTAGCGTAATTGTGTAACGCGGCGTCGCTAGTTGTGGTGGTGGAATTTCGTAGGCAAACATGGGCATGTAAGGAATGTACTGCTGATTATTTCATAATTCGCAAAAGCAACGGAGATACATCCTTGTAGGTATGACGTATACAGATAAATGGATACAGGGAATTCCCCCGCAAAATCCTCAAGCGGAATCTCTGTTTGCCGTTAAATGACTCGGATACTCAAACCAAATAATGAATAAAAAATAGAGAAATTGTGTAACTTAGGATAAACATCTGGACGTTGAGTTGTCATTTTTCTTCAAATTAGAACACTTTGTCAGCACGAAAGCTTCACAAGAACTAACTTCTGTTACATTATGTTTGTAAATAATAATTCAACACCCGGACTACTGGATTTTCGATAAGTGATATATCCAAACAAAGAGAGGTAGACATAGGTGGCGGTTATAGTAAAAAGTGTTTATTTTTTATCAATCTGCAACATCCAATAGCTTTTTCTCGGTGCCAATCATACTCTTCCCTGTCCGTATATTTTGTGGACGAGTACATTGTTTTTTTTTTATATTTTCAAAATATAACTTAGTTTTGTATCTTGTGGTAATAGCACTAACATCGCCAATCGAACGGTGACTACGGTTCCTAATCGTTGTCACGTGCAATTGGCCTGTCTGCGTACCAGCTAGTGTGAAGGCCACGAGTAGGTACATGTGTTTCGTCATTTGACGCTTACGATAACGAAGGGCGAGAAGATAATTCGGGCGCCAGTCTGGCTAGTGTTCTCAATCAATAACAGCATGTTAACTGGGGTACCTTTTGTGGATAGTTTTTACACCCCTTATGTTGTTTCGCGATTACGAGATTCACTTTACAGTATTTCCAAATGTTACCTTTTAAATATTCCGGAATACGAATCAGATATAGTGATATAGGCATATTACCTGTGTCTAATGTTTTACCATGTAGATAAGGTAAAATGTTTACCGAACATATAAATTACACATTTTATGTCGCATGAGTGAAAGTGCACAATTTGGTGAGTATGTTTTTTCAACGACGCCTGACTGAAAATATAGCACCTGATTATTTAAAAACTGTACTAAACTAACCAAACTCATAAAATCTTTTGAACAAAGCGTAACATCCCTCGGAGGTCTTAAATTACATTTATTGGGTTTATTTTACGTTATTATTTATATGAAAAGGTGGTCGAAGATATGTACGACTTTCTTTATAGCACGTCATATTTTTCAAAGGACAATAACCCTTCGGCCGGTTCTCAATTCGCCTGTACTTATATCAGAATCTTTAAAATGCTGTATTATGAAATTAACGAATTAACCCTAGCTCTTACTGTGTTTTAATAAATTTGGAAATTATATAGCAATACATTTTACAACCAACATTTTTGCAAAATATATATTCTATTTATGACATTGTTTTATTAATTATTAATAGTGTTCAATGTTAATATGCAACATCAACTTGAAATCACTTTTCGATTTTGAACCACTACAAAACAACATTCCCGGCGGGGGGTGACAACAGCAACAAAAATATTTTCCTCATTAATTTGAGGAAATTTGCAGTGGTTCAAAATCGAAAAGTTATTTCAAGTTGATGTAGCATATTCTATTTATACGAGTATACTATTTTGAATGTACGAATTATTAATTTAAGCGTTTGCATAACCCTCAACGTTCCTTATCATTCTTTATTTTTTATAGATGCTGAATGTGCTTATGGAGAGACGAAACATATAGATTGTAATTCTTGTTCTTGTACAAAAAATGGTTATTGGGCTTGTACAAGAATGGCTTGTATCAGCGGCGGTCTTAATGATGCTTCTTCTGGTGAGTATCAATACTATCTATAACCAATAACTTCTCTAACGCATATTTAAAAATGCACCCTTCGTATACAAAACGCTTGATTTTGGAACCTCGATTATTACTTATAGTTGTATTAATACGAAGGCGTAGAAGGGCCAAACACAATTTTTTTATTAATGTTCGACTTGTAATCCGAAATTTCGAGTTGAGTATTTATTTACCCTTCAGTATACGAAGATAGCCTATCTCGGCCAGAATCAATAGTATCGTAAAATTATGATTCGGGCTGATGAATCGTGGTCTAAATAAACTGTCCAGATGTTTCGTTGACAATTGTGACTGAAATCTTCAGCGCTCATGTTATCAATACAATAACACTGAAGATATCTTAACCCGATCAGTCATCTGGACCCAACTATACAAAGATTACATTAGGTTGCGATTCAATAAGCATTTAGAGTTACAAGTTGAAATTTCGAGTTGCAAGTCGAAATTTTGAGTTACAAGTCGAAATTAAAAAAAAATACAACGTGTAATTATACAACACGCTACTGAAGTGAAACTTCTTCAAACACACAAACATACCGGGATAGGGATTAAGGAATTGGCGTCAGTGGCGCCGTTTCGACTGTAGAGTGTAGGCACACATACACAAACACATACAAAAACATTCATACATTTTGTTCGGGCTACACTATACATGCCGCAGTTGCCTGTAACGAACGTTGCATTGAAGCACGTTCACAGCTGAAGCGATCCCCACTACGAACTAGACTACGTGGCGGAGTGGAGGGGGGACATCCGTTGCATGATTTCGTTACATCGCAACTCGCATGAAACGAACTTACCTTACCGTGCGTAAAGAAGAAGTTTCACTTCAAAAAGTATGTTTGGCCCTTCTACGCTTTCATACTTTAGAGGGCATTGAAAATAGAATTCATTTTTCGTTCTTCCTAGAAAAATAAGTCTCACAAACATTTTCTTTTGCATATTCAGAATTCACAAACGATTTCTATTCGATTGAATACTTGGAGTTTATTTTATAATTAATTAAAAGCTCCTAATCATTAAATTAATTACCAGTTAACTGATTAGTTACAAACAAAATTATTTCTGTCGCAATCAATTTACATAGACTAATATTTAAGTATCTTTTCTATTGGCTGATTATATACAGCTTTAAGTAACGCATGAGTAGTCTTTTTGGCTACAGCACTTGCCAGAGTCTTATTAGCCTGCACTCACACGAAAAGTCAATTGTTTTCCTACGAGGACAGCTTAAGATTCTGGCTTTGTGTCAAAATTCACGCCCATCAGATTCTGTCACTCTCGCAACTTGTTAAGTACCTACTAGTACAATTCTCCAATTTTCTTTTATGTATTATTTCTGTAAAGAAACACTAAAATTTTCTTGTTTCAGGCGAAACAGGAGGAGTTTACAGGGTTTAGATGTAACCTAAGTCAAAATGTACGAAAACTATTAAAATATGTTGACGTATAATAAATTATTGTAATTTAATAGTATTTTGTGTTTTATTGTGTATACCTATATCTGACTCTTCCGAATTATTTCTTAGAATTGAATACTATAGGGTTGTTCGGAAAGTCATTTCGTTTTTTTTTTGTGGAAATGAAAGACAGTTTTCGTATAATAAACAAATACTTTATTAAATTATATATTGACCGTTCTGGTCCAACACCTTTTGCCATCTTTCTGGTAGTAGCATAATTCCACGCTCATAAAATTTTTGGTCTTT
>NW_020438920.1:2024488-2032186 GCF_000699045.2 Agrilus planipennis | reverse complement strand
ACTGCAGAGCTATGTGATTTAAAGAAAAAAAAATAAAACTGACTGATTATAATAACGTTTTCTTTATTTTTCTCTCAAAACATGATCCTTATAAGGAAGTTTCGATTTCGGTTTCGGCCGAAACTGAGACCGTTGCCGAAATTCGGTTTCGGTTTCGGTTTCGGTCGTAAAAACCAGTTTCGGTCGGACACTATATGTTTGTGTTTGAAGAAGTTTCACTTCAGTAACGTGTTGTGTAATTACATGTTTTTTTTTTTTTAATTAACGTACTTTCACCCTCTATATTCCTATTAGTGGGCTGTTTTCCTGCTTACAAATGTGACTACTTGTTATTGTAAAATTTGTTCACATACCGAATTATGTTAAAATCTGATGCCTGGTTCTCCGACTATTACTCTACCTAGGTAATTTAAACCATAAGCGTAGCAATGATTTTTTGCTAGGAGGAGGGGGGGGGCAAGTTTTAAACTGTACCTATCATGCTTATAGGCTCATAAGGATACTCTATCGAGCTCATCGAGCTATACAAATAAGTGAGAAAGACAGATTATAAGGCTACAAGCGTCACGATCTTACCTCGAGCTCAACCAATCACAATTGTAAATAGCTCAATGAATTGAATCACATTGAGCGACGGAATAATTTGAAAACGAATAACAGAATTGATCGACTAAACTTTCTGGAGAAATTTCATGAATATATATATGTATATATATAAATTATTGAAGATTTATCTTGAATAATTGATATTATAGGGCGGGCTAGGAGGATTCTAGGGTAGGCCTGGTCCACCTTGCTCTGTTCAGCACAACCTACAGTTTTGTGTGGACAAAATAATAAGAACAACGGTGTACATTGCCTACGTATTCCCGAAAAATTTAATATACGGTTCGTTTTTAATATCATTTTTTTAATTAACACTTGCCAAATTAGCACTTACTTGATAGGTGCCTTAACAGACCTGAAATAAATACAAATATATAAGCCGGAATTTTATCACATTGCTGTCAATGATGTAACAAAATACACTAATTTTATTATTACTAAATGGTAACTACAGTTGTAGACAAAATTAATTAAAAGTGAAGCGCATTACTTTATTTTTAAAATGGAATGTTTCTAAAATTTGCTCCCCAAAATATTTTATAAATGATATGTTTAGACTAATCGAAAGTAAAAACTAAATGATTACCATCTTCTATAGTGTTTCAGTTTATGTTTTTCGAACGAATTAGGAAAGAGATAAAAGATATTCACTTTTGAGTTTACTCACCAACTATGAACTTGTGGGGGAAAAAATGGGTTGATAAATTCGTATACAAAGCAAAATTTTCTCTAGCTTTTGAACTTTTTCGGGACTCCAGAATGTTTGTTACGGGGAATTTCCGGTAAAATGAGAAATGTAGGAAAATTGTTGGTTCTAAATCTTTCATAAATGATGAAGAATATTTAGATTATTTCAATCTGTTTTAATATTCCCATTCATCGACCTATTACCAAAATTAAAAAATAACGTATACAAAAACCGCACTTTAAGCTTTTAAATTAAAACTATAGTAATACAAAAGAAACTAAAATTCCAAAAAAATTCTTAAATAAGTTTTCAACAGCTAGAAATTATATTCGAGATAGAAGAAAACAATTGGAAAATAGTGACCTGGTCTAAATGTTTACATTCCAGTGTATTGTTGGTTGCATACATATGTATTATAATTTTTTTTTGAAAAATGGTAAGGGTTAACTGCTAGGCAGCAATGTTATAGATTCAAAGGCGAACGCAAGATTTTCGTTCGGGAAGGAGTTGTAATTTTTAATTTAATTATGTTTTTTTTTGTATATAAACTGGACCAAAATTATTCTTCATAAATTTGTGTAGATATAATATTGCTAGCACACATCAGCGTACCTTTTTTTCAATTAGAATTAATCATTTCTTCTTCATTCATACCTTGGTCAAAATATCTCTCCTATATTTCCGAAAATGCACTCTTGCTCGGTTTTAACCCTTACCATAAACTATATTTCTTACAAAGTTACCATTCATTACAGTCACTTCCCTCTACAAATTTCTAAAGATAAATATTACGACATATTATAGTAATTTTCTCATCTTTAANGAACAACCCTATAAATTAAAAATCGATTCAATGCAAAATTTACACATAAAATCGTTAGTGTAGTTCTTATTTTGTTAGATTTCATATGTCCAGAAACGTTGTACGAAATAAATATGGATTTATAACTATTTTAAATAAAAGCTGTTCTCCCATAACAATATGAATGTAAATAAACACTTCTACAATCCCAACTACTAATTTGATAACCCATAAGAGCAAAAGATAGTTATAGAACTTGAGCAGCAACGATATGAAGGGAGTCATACAAGGATGCACATTGTCACCGCTACTTTTTAATCTATACAGTGATGATACAAGATGCGATAAACATCATTACTTATAGGATAACTTTAGGGATAAATGCACAGGGGTAAAAAAGTTTAGTATGCTTAGATTTGCAGATGATATAATAATATTGGCATCTAGCAAAAAGGAGTTAAATATAGTATTAAATAAAATGGAAGCAGTATTGACAAAATAGTATTGCATGAAAATAAGCAAAAGTAAAACAAAAATACTAGTATAGAAGGGAAGAAGAAAGAGTGAATACGAATATACGAGACGAGAAATTAAAAGAAGTGGCTGATTTTCGGTATCTACGAAGTCAGATAATTCAGGGTGGAAAAAGCAGTAAAGATATAAAACAAAGAATAGCGCAGGGTCTAGTCGCCTTTAACAAAAACACGTCACTTTTATACTTGCGAAGGGTTAATTTAGAAATTCGAAAAAGAATGTTATGGGTGCGAAACATGGACGGTGGGCGCGGTGGAAAAGAAAAAGTTAGAAGCGTTCGAAATGTAAAGTTACAAGCGAATGATGAGGATACCGTTGATAGAGAAGGTTAGAAATGAAGAGGTACTAGGAAAACAGAGGACTTTATGGAAGTCAATAAGAAATAGGCGAGATAGGTTGGTAATAAACCTTCTCAGACATGAAGGTAGTCAGAAACATTTTAGAAGCAGAAACAGGACTTAAATGGAGCAGGGGTAGACCTAGATTAGATGGCTGCTAACAAATGGTTAAGGATGTTTAAGGGAAATGCGAAGATTAGCTCAGGATAAATAAGAGTGGAGGTGAATGCAATGTTTTGGTTTATTGCAGTGGGATCAATGTGGAATCGTAATGACACCGTGTCGAAAACTAGGCCTAAATTAATCTATCTTGGATGTTTTTCGCACAATGTTATATATATAATAGATCATGCGCATCGGTTTTCGTTTTGTAACAGCTATGTATGAATAGTTGCGAATATCTAATTTTACTTTTGTGGAAACGGAATGTAGGAGAACAAAGATTGTACCTGTTTGTATTTTCGTGTATGGTCTATAATAATCGTCTATAATAGGAATACATATTTGTTTTGTACGATTAAGGCTAAAAACAAGTCTCTGAATTTAATTAATTTTCAGAACAATACTCGACGGTTTGAAGAAATATATTCTAATGTTCTGTTTTCTAAATAGGTTTTCAGTTTGTAGATNCTCACTTATCTGACTTCCTAGGTATCTAAAATCAGCCACTTCTTCTAATTTTTCGTCTCCTATCTTTATATTCGCTCTTTCCCTACTTTTTCTTCCCTTGCATATCAGTATTGCAGTACATTATTGCTGAAAAATTAAATTAACAGGTTAATAATTCCTTTAATTGTTAAAATCGGTTTTCAGAACCATCAAACGAGGGTTTTTTGAAATACTGATTAGTCTATTTCTAGGTACATAAAATTATCGAATTAATATTTGAATAGTGCTTAAGTATCAAGCAAATCTACCACACATTAGACAGTTTCATTCTTTCTTCTTTGTTGATCAATTTACCCCTAATTCATCTATATTTTAACGTAGCTATGCATGCAGTATTAAATATTTGATTTGTACCAAATATCTAAAACAACTCAGTGTTTGACTGACGTGTATTATTTTTCAGATATTTTCAATTTTTAATGTTGAGAGAATAACGAGAATGCACCTGCATACATATATGGAAAGTAATAATTTAAATCTGTTTCTATAGAGAGTATGTAACCATTATTGCAATAATGTTAAAAATAGTAGTACTACAGATAAGATGAATAAAGGTTTTATGAATTTTTGTTTTATGTGTTTTAAACAGTGGCTATATAACATATATCTAACTTTAGGGCACAGTTTACCTTAAATTTTTAATAAAAATATCTTTAACTCTTATAGTTAAAATTGTTTCGTTATTACAGTGCCTATTGCAAGTTTCGTTTTACATATTTTAACATCTGCACCATTTAAAACAAATAAAAAGTTTACAGTAAATTTTCTATACCTATGTAAGTATTACGGAAATTTTGGCATGTCTAAATATTTAGATAATATTATCATCACCAATAATGTACAGTAAAAGTAAGAGAACAAAGGATTCTATGGATGTCAATAAGAAATAGGCGAGATAGGTTTGTAGGACATCTTCTCAGGCATGAAGGTTTAGTCAGAGACATTAGAAATAGATAGATCCAATACAACCACCCAGTGATTCGCATAAACATAAGGTAATAACCTTACCGAAATCCCCCAATTGTTCCGTCAATGATGATCAGGATTACCTAGCGTAATTGTGTAACGCGGCGTCGCTAGTTGTGGTGGTGGAATTTCGTAGGCAAACATGGGCATGTAAGGAATGTACTGCTGATTATTTCATAATTCGCAAAAGCAACGGAGATACATCCTTGTAGGTATGACGTATACAGATAAATGGATACAGGGAATTCCCCCGCAAAATCCTCAAGCGGAATCTCTGTTTGCCGTTAAATGACTCGGATACTCAAACCAAATAATGAATAAAAAATAGAGAAATTGTGTAACTTAGGATAAACATCTGGACGTTGAGTTGTCATTTTTCTTCAAATTAGAACACTTTGTCAGCACGAAAGCTTCACAAGAACTAACTTCTGTTACATTATGTTTGTAAATAATAATTCAACACCCGGACTACTGGATTTTCGATAAGTGATATATCCAAACAAAGAGAGGTAGACATAGGTGGCGGTTATAGTAAAAAGTGTTTATTTTTTATCAATCTGCAACATCCAATAGCTTTTTCTCGGTGCCAATCATACTCTTCCCTGTCCGTATATTTTGTGGACGAGTACATTGTTTTTTTTTTATATTTTCAAAATATAACTTAGTTTTGTATCTTGTGGTAATAGCACTAACATCGCCAATCGAACGGTGACTACGGTTCCTAATCGTTGTCACGTGCAATTGGCCTGTCTGCGTACCAGCTAGTGTGAAGGCCACGAGTAGGTACATGTGTTTCGTCATTTGACGCTTACGATAACGAAGGGCGAGAAGATAATTCGGGCGCCAGTCTGGCTAGTGTTCTCAATCAATAACAGCATGTTAACTGGGGTACCTTTTGTGGATAGTTTTTACACCCCTTATGTTGTTTCGCGATTACGAGATTCACTTTACAGTATTTCCAAATGTTACCTTTTAAATATTCCGGAATACGAATCAGATATAGTGATATAGGCATATTACCTGTGTCTAATGTTTTACCATGTAGATAAGGTAAAATGTTTACCGAACATATAAATTACACATTTTATGTCGCATGAGTGAAAGTGCACAATTTGGTGAGTATGTTTTTTCAACGACGCCTGACTGAAAATATAGCACCTGATTATTTAAAAACTGTACTAAACTAACCAAACTCATAAAATCTTTTGAACAAAGCGTAACATCCCTCGGAGGTCTTAAATTACATTTATTGGGTTTATTTTACGTTATTATTTATATGAAAAGGTGGTCGAAGATATGTACGACTTTCTTTATAGCACGTCATATTTTTCAAAGGACAATAACCCTTCGGCCGGTTCTCAATTCGCCTGTACTTATATCAGAATCTTTAAAATGCTGTATTATGAAATTAACGAATTAACCCTAGCTCTTACTGTGTTTTAATAAATTTGGAAATTATATAGCAATACATTTTACAACCAACATTTTTGCAAAATATATATTCTATTTATGACATTGTTTTATTAATTATTAATAGTGTTCAATGTTAATATGCAACATCAACTTGAAATCACTTTTCGATTTTGAACCACTACAAAACAACATTCCCGGCGGGGGGTGACAACAGCAACAAAAATATTTTCCTCATTAATTTGAGGAAATTTGCAGTGGTTCAAAATCGAAAAGTTATTTCAAGTTGATGTAGCATATTCTATTTATACGAGTATACTATTTTGAATGTACGAATTATTAATTTAAGCGTTTGCATAACCCTCAACGTTCCTTATCATTCTTTATTTTTTATAGATGCTGAATGTGCTTATGGAGAGACGAAACATATAGATTGTAATTCTTGTTCTTGTACAAAAAATGGTTATTGGGCTTGTACAAGAATGGCTTGTATCAGCGGCGGTCTTAATGATGCTTCTTCTGGTGAGTATCAATACTATCTATAACCAATAACTTCTCTAACGCATATTTAAAAATGCACCCTTCGTATACAAAACGCTTGATTTTGGAACCTCGATTATTACTTATAGTTGTATTAATACGAAGGCGTAGAAGGGCCAAACACAATTTTTTTATTAATGTTCGACTTGTAATCCGAAATTTCGAGTTGAGTATTTATTTACCCTTCAGTATACGAAGATAGCCTATCTCGGCCAGAATCAATAGTATCGTAAAATTATGATTCGGGCTGATGAATCGTGGTCTAAATAAACTGTCCAGATGTTTCGTTGACAATTGTGACTGAAATCTTCAGCGCTCATGTTATCAATACAATAACACTGAAGATATCTTAACCCGATCAGTCATCTGGACCCAACTATACAAAGATTACATTAGGTTGCGATTCAATAAGCATTTAGAGTTACAAGTTGAAATTTCGAGTTGCAAGTCGAAATTTTGAGTTACAAGTCGAAATTAAAAAAAAATACAACGTGTAATTATACAACACGCTACTGAAGTGAAACTTCTTCAAACACACAAACATACCGGGATAGGGATTAAGGAATTGGCGTCAGTGGCGCCGTTTCGACTGTAGAGTGTAGGCACACATACACAAACACATACAAAAACATTCATACATTTTGTTCGGGCTACACTATACATGCCGCAGTTGCCTGTAACGAACGTTGCATTGAAGCACGTTCACAGCTGAAGCGATCCCCACTACGAACTAGACTACGTGGCGGAGTGGAGGGGGGACATCCGTTGCATGATTTCGTTACATCGCAACTCGCATGAAACGAACTTACCTTACCGTGCGTAAAGAAGAAGTTTCACTTCAAAAAGTATGTTTGGCCCTTCTACGCTTTCATACTTTAGAGGGCATTGAAAATAGAATTCATTTTTCGTTCTTCCTAGAAAAATAAGTCTCACAAACATTTTCTTTTGCATATTAAGAATTCACAAGCGATTTCTATTCGATTGAATACTTGGAGTTTATTTTATAATTAATTAAAAGCTCCTAATCATTAAATTAATTACCAGTTAACTGATTAGTTACAAACAAAATTATTTCTGTCGCAATCAATTTACATAGACTAATATTTAAGTATCTTTTCTATTGGCTGATTATATACAGCTTTAAG
>NW_020438920.1:1997755-2023601 GCF_000699045.2 Agrilus planipennis | reverse complement strand
ACCAACCAAAAACTACTGCGTAGAATTAATTGGAATTTTTCACACACAAGCCTTGCTATATGAGCTCTCAAAGCATATAAAAATTATACGGCTTAAATGTGAAGTTGGGTGGAAAAGAATACAATTAAATCCTCTGTCGGGAAAAAACGAAATGACTTTCCGAACAACCCTATAAATTAAAAATCGATTCAATGCAAAATTTACACATAAAATCGTTAGTGTAGTTCTTATTTTGTTAGATTTCATATGTCCAGAAACGTTGTACGAAATAAATATGGATTTATAACTATTTTAAATAAAAGCTGTTCTCCCATAACAATATGAATGTAAATAAACACTTCTACAATCCCAACTACTAATTTGATAACCCATAAGAGCAAAAGATAGTTATAGAACTTGAGCAGCAACGATATGAAGGGAGTCATACAAGGATGCACATTGTCACCGCTACTTTTTAATCTATACAGTGATGATACAAGATGCGATAAACATCATTACTTATAGGATAACTTTAGGGATAAATGCACAGGGGTAAAAAAGTTTAGTATGCTTAGATTTGCAGATGATATAATAATATTGGCATCTAGCAAAAAGGAGTTAAATATAGTATTAAATAAAATGGAAGCAGTATTGACAAAATAGTATTGCATGAAAATAAGCAAAAGTAAAACAAAAATACTAGTATAGAAGGGAAGAAGAAAGAGTGAATACGAATATACGAGACGAGAAATTAAAAGAAGTGGCTGATTTTCGGTATCTACGAAGTCAGATAATTCAGGGTGGAAAAAGCAGTAAAGATATAAAACAAAGAATAGCGCAGGGTCTAGTCGCCTTTAACAAAAACACGTCACTTTTATACTTGCGAAGGGTTAATTTAGAAATTCGAAAAAGAATGTTATGGGTGCGAAACATGGACGGTGGGCGCGGTGGAAAAGAAAAAGTTAGAAGCGTTCGAAATGTAAAGTTACAAGCGAATGATGAGGATACCGTTGATAGAGAAGGTTAGAAATGAAGAGGTACTAGGAAAACAGAGGACTTTATGGAAGTCAATAAGAAATAGGCGAGATAGGTTGGTAATAAACCTTCTCAGACATGAAGGTAGTCAGAAACATTTTAGAAGCAGAAACAGGACTTAAATGGAGCAGGGGTAGACCTAGATTAGATGGCTGCTAACAAATGGTTAAGGATGTTTAAGGGAAATGCGAAGATTAGCTCAGGATAAATAAGAGTGGAGGTGAATGCAATGTTTTGGTTTATTGCAGTGGGATCAATGTGGAATCGTAATGACACCGTGTCGAAAACTAGGCCTAAATTAATCTATCTTGGATGTTTTTCGCACAATGTTATATATATAATAGATCATGCGCATCGGTTTTCGTTTTGTAACAGCTATGTATGAATAGTTGCGAATATCTAATTTTACTTTTGTGGAAACGGAATGTAGGAGAACAAAGATTGTACCTGTTTGTATTTTCGTGTATGGTCTATAATAATCGTCTATAATAGGAATACATATTTGTTTTGTACGATTAAGGCTAAAAACAAGTCTCTGAATTTAATTAATTTTCAGAACAATACTCGACGGTTTGAAGAAATATATTCTAATGTTCTGTTTTCTAAATAGGTTTTCAGTTTGTAGATTCGAAACCAACTCCATGTGAACGGGTTTTATAAATAAAGAAAGATAACTGAATTTGCTTCCATGAAATTTGCAAATTTTGTAAACAATGACCATGGAACCAACCTAATTCATATTCCCTTGTGATATATCAAACGATTCCGTATATGTATAGTAATAATTACGGCCAATTGAAGGCAACAGTAATTCACTATCACCCCAATGTCGAGAACGTAGCAAGCTTTTTTTTGTATGGGCCAAGGGTGTGCCACACTGTCGCGTGATGCGTTCAAGTTCCGTAAAAATGATAAACTTAAAGCATAAGTAAGTATTTATTTAATCTTACATTACTCAAAACGCCTTGAGTTTCATGATAACATTAGTAGATATATTACGCTGCTAAGAAAAATAAAGAAGTGAAATTTTTTTGGTTAAATAATTTAGAAATCATGTTCATACAGGGAAAATCGAAAAACAATAGATACATACATTGTATTTTGGCGTCAAATAAAAATATGGTATAGTTTTGCATTAAGTAAACCGTTTTAGTTTGTGTGATTTTAAATTTTACGTTTTTAATTAATATTATATTAATCTAATATTCAGGGTGGATCAGCAGATGGATCAGAATCTTCAATGCAGTGTTCTTGAAACAATGAAAAAAGCTAGATCCCCCCAAGTATCGATTAAGTCAATGATAGTAACTATAACAAAAGGAATTTCCGGTAAAATTAAGTATAAAACTCCTAGATCTCTTAGAGTTTAAAACTAACTGCAGCGAATTTTAGAATTACATTTTTATACGGAAATATTTTTTTAATCAATTTTATTACACTTACTACTGGCTCAAATATTGTACTATTTGACTATAAACATTACAACCAGTGTCGGATTTACCGGCAGGCTGAGTAGGCTTGAGCGTAGGGCGGCAAATTTGGGACCAAAATTGTTTTTTGTCTTACAGGAATTAGAAAGATTCACATTTATATACCGAAATATTATCAGGTCCACACAAACAATTCAACATCTAATATGTTTCACCATTCGTGAGATGACCGTTCACTAAATGTGCGTTGATCTAAAATCCAATGTTAATTAAATCGTTGGGTTGTAAAAATAATCTAGGAACTGACACATCGATGCCCTAGTTTACAATCATACTAAATACAGTCACTAGGGGCGGCAAAATTTAAATAGCCTACTGGCGGAAATTATGTAAATCCGCTACTAATTACAACACACTTTTTAAAAGTGTCTTTGCTATTAAGGAACGATCAACATGGTCGATTGGAATAGTCATTTGATTGACGCGGACAAAACTGACTTTCATGATTTAGTATTACCTAACAGATAAAGTCGGTGTGCTCTTCAAGTTTACATAAGAAGAATGAAGAGAATTTTTGGGAGGATTTCGAATATATCTCGTATAATCTAAGCCGAAAAATCAGCATCAACAAATAAGTTGGCGCAGTGCAAGGCCAGAATTCTAAATTCATTTTGGTCATTTTGGTAAAATTGTTCTCATTCATTAAGAGTAGAAATTGGTCGAGGACTCCAGAGAAATCTAGAGATAGGACCGGTACCTGGTTTGGATCTGTCTCGGTAGATCCAGCTCCTTTTTTAGAATCAGGCCAGGTACCAGATAATGGTAGAATTGGTGTGTAATTCAACCAGAGCGAAAAAAAGAAATAAAACAGTAGTAATAATAATAGGTGTAACGAAACCACACATTTGTAGTCATTGAGAAATCGAAAATCAGCATCAGAAATTACTTTTCAGTACATAGCAATCTATATTAATTAATTTTATACTTTTAGTATTTGATGCTTATGTACTGGGTACGAGCAATATCGAACTACATAATTTGTGATATACATGGTTAGAAATTATATACAATAGAACTTGGTTATAGCATCACTTAAGCGATCGGCAATATTTTGAAGTAACAACTAAATATCGTTATTAAAGAAAATTTGCGCGGTTTCGACTATACAAGACAAACAATAGGAGTGACCCGAACGGTAATGATAATAAATGGGCAATATTTTATCATGTCTATCGAAGTGCTAATTGGCCAAAATAAGCAAGAAGAAATAAAAATGTATATGAAGTTATTAAGTTATAAGTTTGTTGTTGTTATTACCTAGGCATTTAGTATTAATTTTAGTGGTAATTTGCAGAACTCTTGCAAACTGACATTACATAAAGTTGTCATTATAACCGATGTTGTTATAACCAATAAGTTCCATTATAGTTATTGGATATTAATTCTCTGAATCGATTCCATATACTACCATTTGTTTCCAATAGTACAAAATAATTAATCAATAATAAATTTCTATTTTAATGAGTTTTTTCTTACCTTCCCAATTTCTCAAAAACGATCTTATTAGTTGTATCTGGATCTTGCGCCATTTACAAATACCATAACTGTAACAAAAAATTGTCGTTTTGTAATAATAAATTTTTTGTTTTTAATGTGGAAAATTATTTATAGTTCGTATACACATTATCATGCACTATACCAATGTCTTGAGGAAAAATTGTTATTTACATAACTAATCAATCGGAAATTAATAATGAGTCTATAAATAGATTGCATGGCTGATTCATATCACTGAAGGATAATTAATTCGATCTAATTTTAGAACATTATTCTAAAAACAGAACCATTTGTTATCGGTCACTGACAAGAACAAGGTCTTCATTAAACAACAGTCCGAAGGAGGCTTGTGAATCAAATTTTTAAAAGTAGCCACAAGTTTAATAGCAAACTGATTTATCATTTAAAATGTGTATTCAATATACATGTTAGGTTGAAAGATAAATATAAGCAAAGGAAGTAATGAAAACAGTACATTTTTCAACAAAGAATTATTAACAAACTTTCTGTCAATGTCGACCGTCAATATTCTTAATTCTTCTTCAATTTTCTAGTCTAAAATAGTTCACACGAATCCACTTTTGACAATTGTCAATGTTAAACGGAACAGTCGATTGATTTAAAATCTGACAAGTTTGGCGGAGATGTATGTTCCATATTCACGGAAACAACTCTGCGTACGGTCCTGTAGATGTGTGAAACAATTTATTAAGTTGATATGCTGCGTTGTCTACGCTTCTTCGAATTTTGACAAAAATGGTTTTACCCCTAAATACAACGCCGTTGGCATATTCAAATTAATGGATTGAAGCAAAAATTCTTATTAACATGGTGCCCACTATTCTAAAAACGACATTGGATAAAGCAGTGTGAGCAGTGACGTAAAAAATTTACAACAACCCCTTCCTCCCTTTCTCGGAGAACGTGTATGTGTAGAAAAATACTCCGATGGTGGTTAATACTGATAAAGTTACTAGAATCTAAATTCATAAACCATAAACCAAGAGTTACTTTAAATTTAGCAGAAGTCAATATAAGAGACTGGTTAAGTCAGATAATTCAGGATGGATGGAACAGTAGAGATATAAAATAAAGGGTAGCACAAGGTCGGGTTGTTTACTCGGGAGCGGTTGATTTGGAAATTCGGAAAAGATTGTGTCTGGGACACGGATCTGTACGAGTGCGAAATGTGGATAGAGAAGATTAGAAATGAGGAGGTATTAGAGAGAGACGGTTAGTAATGAATTATTAAAATGAGTAGGAAGACAGAGGGTGCTATGACATTCAATAAGAAATAGGTGAGATAGGCTGGTAGGGTATACCTCACGCATGCAGAGGCATATTAGAAACATGAGTCAACAGGAATAGAGGTAGACCCAGATTAGATTAGTATTCACAAATATTCTACGACCTCTCCCCCAGGGGGTCTTGATACCTACTTTGAGAATCACTGGGATAAGGAGCGGTTGACAGATTTTAGTGGAAGAATATACGAGCAACATATTAAATTTCGAAAATGAATCCGAAAATGTTTTTAAGGGCAGCAATTTTGGTTTTCATTTTGCAGTTGTGGACATTTGATTTGATAAAGTTGCCATCTTTTATTATTATGTAGAGCATATAGAGCGCATGTGAAAGGAAGTCAATTAGCAGAGGCTCATGGTAACTTACGATTAGGAGTGTTTTCTTGATCAGCAAATTAAGTTGTCTTCAGGAAAAACAAATACTTCACAAAACAGTTACGCTTATTTTAACAACATCCAGAATCTAAAAGAAGTTTTCCTAGCGGAATTCTTACTATTTTAGTCTCACAAAATTTCGTAATAGTCCACAAAGTTAACAAAAGTTATAAATAGTTTAAAAGGTCTCGAAATACACTTTTTTCTCAAATACCTCGTAAACTGTTGCTTTTATGTTAATTTTGGTGATTATAAATTTTGTTTGTTAGATATATCAGCATAAAAAAGTCGACTGTCTATCTCATTCTTAGTCATTAGTTTTGTTCCTAGTTACGTGACGGGCCTTCGTGTAAGCCTTGAAGAAGCCCGATAATTTAGGGCGGAATGCAAGCACTAGTTTTTACATAATAATGAGGTATTTGACCCTTTTTGCATTCGATTGCTTAAAACATTTACCTAACGATAAACATACCGCTGTCAGCACTTCTGTAAATTTTTGTTTATTTTTGAAGTGAAACTTCTTTACGCACGGTAGGGCAAGTTCGTTTCATACGAGTTGCTATGTAACGAAATCATGCAACGGATGTCCCTCCTTTACTCGACCGCGTAGTCGAGTTCGTAGTGGGGATCGCTTGAGCCGTGAGCGCGTTTCAATGCAACGTTCGTTACAGGCAACTCCGGCATGTATAGTGTAAAATTTAAATTCATAGTGTACNAGTAAATTTTCTATACCTATGTAAGTATTACGGAAATTTTGGCATGTCTAAATATTTAGATAATATTATCATCACCAATAATGTACAGTAAAAGTAAGAGAACAAAGGATTCTATGGATGTCAATAAGAAATAGGCGAGATAGGTTTGTAGGACATCTTCTCAGGCATGAAGGTTTAGTCAGAGACATTAGAAATAGATAGATCCAATACAACCACCCAGTGATTCGCATAAACATAAGGTAATAACCTTACCGAAATCCCCCAATTGTTCCGTCAATGATGATCAGGATTACCTAGCGTAATTGTGTAACGCGGCGTCGCTAGTTGTGGTGGTGGAATTTCGTAGGCAAACATGGGCATGTAAGGAATGTACTGCTGATTATTTCATAATTCGCAAAAGCAACGGAGATACATCCTTGTAGGTATGACGTATACAGATAAATGGATACAGGGAATTCCCCCGCAAAATCCTCAAGCGGAATCTCTGTTTGCCGTTAAATGACTCGGATACTCAAACCAAATAATGAATAAAAAATAGAGAAATTGTGTAACTTAGGATAAACATCTGGACGTTGAGTTGTCATTTTTCTTCAAATTAGAACACTTTGTCAGCACGAAAGCTTCACAAGAACTAACTTCTGTTACATTATGTTTGTAAATAATAATTCAACACCCGGACTACTGGATTTTCGATAAGTGATATATCCAAACAAAGAGAGGTAGACATAGGTGGCGGTTATAGTAAAAAGTGTTTATTTTTTATCAATCTGCAACATCCAATAGCTTTTTCTCGGTGCCAATCATACTCTTCCCTGTCCGTATATTTTGTGGACGAGTACATTGTTTTTTTTTTATATTTTCAAAATATAACTTAGTTTTGTATCTTGTGGTAATAGCACTAACATCGCCAATCGAACGGTGACTACGGTTCCTAATCGTTGTCACGTGCNTTAAAAAAAAACCGCATCAAAATCCGTTGCGTAGTTTTAAAGATTTAAGCATACATAGGGACAGACAGCGGGAAAGCGACTTTGTTTTATACTATGTAGTGATATATTTAATCACAAGTGGCTACAGGGTTCATCGTATAAGTCATTATTTTTTTGAAGTACTGTACAATAGTTCCCAGCTAAACGGAGATGGGATAGTGCCTTACCTCAATTTATTGTGGTGCAGAATAAGCAATTTTGTTATTCCAATATAACATGTACATAGTTATTTACTTAAGAAGTTAAACAAGACTTATGCGGCGCCAAATGTAGATACATTGTACATTTACACGTGGGAATGTATTAAGTTTGCAAATTATATACTTTTGCACTATGTAGGTAATTGAAATGTTCTACTAAATAAATAAAATTAAAAAACCGTTAAAAAAATAAATACAGGCAAATGAAAGATACTCAGTCATGCACAAATGAATTTACCAAAAACAAAACGAATAAATTACAAATCTCATTGGTATTGTCATTATCGATTATTAAAGAATCATTTTTAAGTTAATTTGTAAAAATTAAATAAAAATATCCTAAAACGATTTTCTACAGTATTCAGGAGAATATAAGAATATCAGAAGTATCAGAAGTATTATAGTACAATTTTCTTTAGATTGCCACCACGACAACTAGTAAGAAGAGCCTTTCTACGAATGGGCGGAGGCTCCTCGTAGTAATCCAGAACTGATGTATTGGTACTCGGCAGAGTGCGAAATTTTTGAGAGATATTGTGCTAGAAATAATTATTTATTTGTACATCAGTTTCAATAAGCTGCAATGGCGAATATTGTCGATGCGAGTACTAAATACTAATCACAACGAGCAACACACCAGACAAGGGTGCTTGAGAATTCACTAAGAAACGAAGTGGGTAGAGGGGATAATCCTCCCACAACACTCGCGAAATGGATGTATCGAGCACCAAAGGGGTGAGGGAATGAGACCACAATAACTACCGAAAACAAAATAGCAATTGATAATATTGATGGATGCAGCGTCTTCTAGAGCTAGCTCTCGGTACTAGAATTGTGAGCAATCTTGTCCGCCTCGGTGTATAACTTTCCAGCGGGTAACCAAGAATTCTTGTAGGATGACGAATACGAATTCAATTATGTCACAATCTTCATACGGTGCCGTTTGTCAGGAGCGTTAGATGCAATACCAGCTGTTTGTAAGTTGGCCAACAAAGTCAATCGGTGGATTAGATTTACTCCATAAGAGGAAGAAAGATTAGGCAAAGTGACCGTATACTAGAAAGAGTCAATGTATGTTAACCTTTTAAGGAAGATTTAGGAAATAATTTCCAATGCGAGACTTTGTATAAAGAAAAGTATCAGGGGTGTAGAAGTGTAAGTGCAAGTATTTCTTCGCGAACTTCTTAATGAGACAGTCACATTGTTGCAGACCTCTGCCAGTGACTTTATGATTCTTAAAGGAATGCAGTAGTTGGGGAACCAGGTGGTCATTAATGAGGATCAGCTTCCAGTTTGGCTTAAGGGAACCCGAAGATAATCCACATTAGGTAGGCAAAGTTTTAAGATACCAGTTCCACATAAGGAATGACCTAGATACACATAAAGTTTGAACTCATGATCAGCTAGGAATGAAGTACTGTCCAGACGAACGAAGAGTTTCACTCCAACAGCACCAAAATTTTTAGATATTAGTGCACTCCCTAGAGATGACAAACATGCCGCAAGAGTTTACAAAGAAGGAAATGAAGTAAAGACAATATTTATCTTATTAGCCTTCATCAAGATGAGCTCGTCTGAGAAGGCCATGGTAGAAACATATGAACTATTTCACATGGTGCTCCATAAAAGCTCGTGGCGAGACCAAGTAATTTATCAATAACCTTATTAAAGATTGTGGAAGGGTGGTAGAATGTTGAATTCGTCTGGAAAAGTAAAATAAATTTTCAAAAGTTCTCAAGGATGATGAAAGAGCTTGATGGAATGGTTAGATGGTTTCAAATACTTTTCTTATATTCGAGGGCAACCACATCATACGATCGTCCATGCTTCAGCCTCGATATAATGTAAATATATAGAATCAGTGTATTAGCCAGGGTGTCGCCTATTTTCGTGAAACGACGTTAATGGATACATTCAGATATTGCAGCTTTAATGGGTCTGGGGGACTCGGTGGAGAAGACGTTGTAAGGTTGTGATAAGCTTGCAATGGTCGGCATACAATCCTTCGTTGCCATTCGGAATAAAACTGTACGTAATTTAATGTAGGCAAGCGGAATGATATTATGGACTAGCATACTGGTGCACTAACTAATGCTGCTGGCGGCAAATTGGGAGTACTTTTGACCTAAGTGGTGCTTTTACCATTAGGGCCTGGAGCTAAAGAGTGCTAATTTGTTTTGGCAAAGTAGATCTTTTTAGAACCAATTGGATAGAAGAAATTTATAAGTTGTTTGAGGTTCGTAACGGGGGCGTCAAATCAAAGGATTAGATATACGAAGATGTGGCGGTAGGTACTGTCGATGGCTTTAAGTGGGAAGCAGATGTTTAGCTTGACTTTTTACTCTGGAAAGATAAGTTCAGTCAATGTAGTTTATTTGTTTAATATCCTTGTTTTTTTGCTGTAGATTTGAGTAAATTGGACTAGGAATGGATTCTAAGTTCATTATGAGAAAATTCTGCAATAACAAAATCGACCCTCAGTATATATTCCTTCTTGGATGGGTAGGGATAAGGATATCCGATCTCTCAAAGAGGAGTAGATATGTGCCCAATTCGTCGAGAACATTGGAAAGGTATGCCAGAAAGGGGCTCTCTACAATAGAGACAGGAGTCCTCTCATCCAAGCAATTTGAATGTGAAGATGACAAGAAATCTCTTAGTGATACTTACCGGAGTCTAACTGGTTTTACGTTCTCTGGATAGAAGTATAGATGAGGTCCAGTTTATCGAGATTGCCATCAGGAGAACTAGTAAGAGAAACCTTTCTACGAATAGGTGGAAGCTCCTCGTAATTTGGAACTGAAATAATGGTACTCGGTGGAGTGCGACACTCTAATAGACATTGTACGTGTTCAAGTTTTTTGCGACTGAGTCGAACTTCGTATTTTGTTCATCAGTCTTAGCATTAGCTTCAATTTCTACAATTTTAAAGGATAGTGACATTTTCTCTCCTAGGTCATACATTTCTGACTTCGGGCTCTACGTTCGTGAAAATGTAAGCCAGGGAAGTAGAAAAAGACACTGACATTTTAGGTACGGCTATTTCTGCTTTCGCAGATCTTCATATGTTTTATATTTGGCTGTATTTTGAACCTTCCACGAACGACAATTTTCTGAGAATTAACGAAAACGTCTTGAACAAACTAATTATCTTCGTTTATCGTCAAATTCAGTGGACCGAAGAACTAAAAAATTTTCCTACTGTAATGAATGTAGGCGTCCACAAGTCTCGGTTAACAATATGAGTAAATTGTATCTAGCTCAAGTTGACCTCCCTAATCTGATTGTTTTAATAGGTCAACAAATGTATAAGCTTGGAAATAATGAAATAATGTGCGATACCGAAACAACAACCAAGTGTTTATTTCCATTAAAAGGCAACAATTAAACATTTTAATTTATTTTTATTAATTTACTAATTTGAATTTGAAGTTTATCTGTCGCAGCTTTGCGATACTAATACCCAGCTTTTTCGTGGTTAAATACGAGTCCACTCTGCAAAAATTGTTGTGGTAAATTGGGTTGAGTCTAGAGTCACCATTTGACTGGTCTTGACCGAATTGAAATTCGAAAAAGCAGGAAGAGCGGGGCTTTGTACGAGTGCGAAACGTGGACGGTGGGCACATTGAAAAGGGCAAAGTTAGAAGCGTTTGAGATATAAACATTACTTCTTGACATCGTATCAAATAGGAGAATGACAAAAATACCGTTGAATTGAAGAATAGGTAGCGCTACGGAATTAAACGAGTGATAGAAGCGATATAATGGTAGAACACCTTCTGAGATATGAAGGGCTAGTTAGATACATGCATATTAGAAGCAGAAACGTGAGTTAGGAGGGGCAAAGAATGGCTGAGCTTGGATAACTGATCGAAAAAGGTTTTAAGTGTGGTATTTTTTATCGTTTTGATCAAAGGGTCATTTTAAAAGACGTAATAAAAATTTTAATGAAAGCCAAACACGTGCAGGTACTTTTATCTTAATGTAAATGAGGATCTGTTTACATATAAATCTATCGGGTTGTTCGGAAAGTCATTTCGTTTTTTCCCGACAGAGGATTTAATTGTTTTCTTTTGCACCCAACTTCAGTGCTAATTTGGCGGTATTTTAGTTGAGTGAAAAATTAATGAATTATTTTTACTCGGGGGATTTATTGTTTTCTTTTGCACCCAACTTCACATTTNAATCTGCAACATCCAATAGCTTTTTCTCGGTGCCAATCATACTCTTCCCTGTCCGTATATTTTGTGGACGAGTACATTGTTTTTTTTTTATATTTTCAAAATATAACTTAGTTTTGTATCTTGTGGTAATAGCACTAACATCGCCAATCGAACGGTGACTACGGTTCCTAATCGTTGTCACGTGCAATTGGCCTGTCTGCGTACCAGCTAGTGTGAAGGCCACGAGTAGGTACATGTGTTTCGTCATTTGACGCTTACGATAACGAAGGGCGAGAAGATAATTCGGGCGCCAGTCTGGCTAGTGTTCTCAATCAATAACAGCATGTTAACTGGGGTACCTTTTGTGGATAGTTTTTACACCCCTTATGTTGTTTCGCGATTACGAGATTCACTTTACAGTATTTCCAAATGTTACCTTTTAAATATTCCGGAATACGAATCAGATATAGTGATATAGGCATATTACCTGTGTCTAATGTTTTACCATGTAGATAAGGTAAAATGTTTACCGAACATATAAATTACACATTTTATGTCGCATGAGTGAAAGTGCACAATTTGGTGAGTATGTTTTTTCAACGACGCCTGACTGAAAATATAGCACCTGATTATTTAAAAACTGTACTAAACTAACCAAACTCATAAAATCTTTTGAACAAAGCGTAACATCCCTCGGAGGTCTTAAATTACATTTATTGGGTTTATTTTACGTTATTATTTATATGAAAAGGTGGTCGAAGATATGTACGACTTTCTTTATAGCACGTCATATTTTTCAAAGGACAATAACCCTTCGGCCGGTTCTCAATTCGCCTGTACTTATATCAGAATCTTTAAAATGCTGTATTATGAAATTAACGAATTAACCCTAGCTCTTACTGTGTTTTAATAAATTTGGAAATTATATAGCAATACATTTTACAACCAACATTTTTGCAAAATATATATTCTATTTATGACATTGTTTTATTAATTATTAATAGTGTTCAATGTTAATATGCAACATCAACTTGAAATCACTTTTCGATTTTGAACCACTACAAAACAACATTCCCGGCGGGGGGTGACAACAGCAACAAAAATATTTTCCTCATTAATTTGAGGAAATTTGCAGTGGTTCAAAATCGAAAAGTTATTTCAAGTTGATGTAGCATATTCTATTTATACGAGTATACTATTTTGAATGTACGAATTATTAATTTAAGCGTTTGCATAACCCTCAACGTTCCTTATCATTCTTTATTTTTTATAGATGCTGAATGTGCTTATGGAGAGACGAAACATATAGATTGTAATTCTTGTTCTTGTACAAAAAATGGTTATTGGGCTTGTACAAGAATGGCTTGTATCAGCGGCGGTCTTAATGATGCTTCTTCTGGTGAGTATCAATACTATCTATAACCAATAACTTCTCTAACGCATATTTAAAAATGCACCCTTCGTATACAAAACGCTTGATTTTGGAACCTCGATTATTACTTATAGTTGTATTAATACGAAGGCGTAGAAGGGCCAAACACAATTTTTTTATTAATGTTCGACTTGTAATCCGAAATTTCGAGTTGAGTATTTATTTACCCTTCAGTATACGAAGATAGCCTATCTCGGCCAGAATCAATAGTATCGTAAAATTATGATTCGGGCTGATGAATCGTGGTCTAAATAAACTGTCCAGATGTTTCGTTGACAATTGTGACTGAAATCTTCAGCGCTCATGTTATCAATACAATAACACTGAAGATATCTTAACCCGATCAGTCATCTGGACCCAACTATACAAAGATTACATTAGGTTGCGATTCAATAAGCATTTAGAGTTACAAGTTGAAATTTCGAGTTGCAAGTCGAAATTTTGAGTTACAAGTCGAAATTAAAAAAAAATACAACGTGTAATTATACAACACGCTACTGAAGTGAAACTTCTTCAAACACACAAACATACCGGGATAGGGATTAAGGAATTGGCGTCAGTGGCGCCGTTTCGACTGTAGAGTGTAGGCACACATACACAAACACATACAAAAACATTCATACATTTTGTTCGGGCTACACTATACATGCCGCAGTTGCCTGTAACGAACGTTGCATTGAAGCACGTTCACAGCTGAAGCGATCCCCACTACGAACTAGACTACGTGGCGGAGTGGAGGGGGGACATCCGTTGCATGATTTCGTTACATCGCAACTCGCATGAAACGAACTTACCTTACCGTGCGTAAAGAAGAAGTTTCACTTCAAAAAGTATGTTTGGCCCTTCTACGCTTTCATACTTTAGAGGGCATTGAAAATAGAATTCATTTTTCGTTCTTCCTAGAAAAATAAGTCTCACAAACATTTTCTTTTGCATATTCAGAATTCACAAACGATTTCTATTCGATTGAATACTTGGAGTTTATTTTATAATTAATTAAAAGCTCCTAATCATTAAATTAATTACCAGTTAACTGATTAGTTACAAACAAAATTATTTCTGTCGCAATCAATTTACATAGACTAATATTTAAGTATCTTTTCTATTGGCTGATTATATACAGCTTTAAGTAACGCATGAGTAGTCTTTTTGGCTACAGCACTTGCCAGAGTCTTATTAGNGTTCGTCGCCCCCTTTTTACTTATTTCTATTGTTTCTATCCCATTCATACTTTGAAGAAACGCGACGGTATGAGATGAGACGGAACTGACAAATTTGCCACAACCTTTATCAGTCACCATTAAGAAGAAAAACGAAATGTGTGCTGGGACACATAGTAGAAGTGAAACTTCAACGGACAAGAGGAAAAACGAATGGCAACGGACAAGTGGAAAAACGAATCGCAACAAAATTTTTACTTCAAGTTTTACGGGCAGATTGTTAATGTAGGTACTTGTCCAATTTGAAAACTTGCCCGTAAAAGTAAAAATTTTGTTGCCATTCGTTTTTCCACTTGTCCGTTGAAGTTTCACTTCTACTATGTGTCCCAGCACACATTTCGTTTTCACAGGTTTGCTGCAAATTATGATTTTGTTTTTACACAGACCGCAAATACAGGCAATGATGTCCAGCCATGTGGAGAGCAGAGGTAAGAAAACAACAGCTGAGCACAGCACATGCCGCCGGGACTCTAGCAGACTCCCCGCTCTCCGCGTGGTTAGGCATTATATCCATCTAATACAACGTTGCCTTCTCTCCGCCACCGCCAGCCTTTCTCTCCCTTCGTCTCTGCCGCCGCTCACACTGCGATGTACCTCTACCCCCTCCACGCGACCCTAAGACCTTTTCCTGACAGAAAATACCCTCCGTCTATATAGAAGTTTCACTTCAAAAATAAAGCCACACTGTTACAAAATACAAAAGGTTTTATTATTCTGCAAGAAACAGAAGATGATACATTATTACCTGACGTTTATTCTAGTCGACTTTTGTACGTATATTCGTATGCGTCCATTGCAAAATGTCTGCCACAGGTATTGTAGTTTAGAATAACATGAAATTTCAGATTTGATTCACATTGTATATTTGGAAAACATTGACTTGACTGTAATTCTATTGGTTCTAACCATGTACCTTGCTATAAAATCAGAGACTGAAGGAGTTGGAGCTCCAGACAAAGTGACGGCATAAGTGATCGGCAGGAAAAAAAATCAGGATATTCAGGACTCAGAAACTAAGGGGGACAAACCTCAGCGTTTAAGAATTGTTTCATACGGCAATAGACACAGGAGCATTTAGATATATGGTGGTCAACCTTTAAATAGAAGACGGCTTGAAAAAAAGTAGAAGAAGAAGACACAAGCGACCCCTAAGAAAATCTTGCATGTCTGCACGAGATAATCTTTCAAACGCCACAACCGATTTTGATGATAAGAAGAGACTGTCAGTTAACCTATCATTTTAAAATTGATAACTACAGTATCGACGAATTAATTATAAAACAGATAATTTCTTATAATAAATAATAAAAATTAGTGCTAGATATGTGAAATCACTTAATCAGTTAATACCAGACTTTAACATTTTCACGGATGTTTTGCTAGTTAGTACACACATCACTGGAAACCACAGTAAGAATAAGAATTAGTATTTACTTCGTTTTATGCATACCACTCATGTTTTAGTATTTGGGTTTTAGTTTCAAATTGGTAGTCATTATGGATAAGATTGCTTGCTTTTTTAACATTTCAATTACCTTAAAAAAGCACTTAATCTATGGGTGAAACAGTTGGTTTTTTGTAAATAAATGTTGTTTCTTTTATATGGATAACCATCTGTATAAAGAAAGAGGAAGTGGAAATTTTCCAATCAATATTCAGGTGTATTTTTTGTAACAACAGAAACATTTTGTAGTTCCTGTAGGTTTTTGATTTTATTCACTCATTTGGACCGGATTTCTTTCTATCTATCTATACATGTCAGCTATAATTTGTTTTTTTTATTATTTATATAAAAACTTGGTTTTACGTCCTAAGTACGTGTCGAAGATCGTACACAAGCATACAAAACTAATTTTTCTATTCCTCGGGAACAGCTTTTTTTACCCTATGTCCTTTTCTGTACCCCTGACAATGAGTGTAAAAATTTCATGATAGTTTTTATCTGCGGCTTCTTTCGAGTTGATGTCCTAAATACGTGTCATACAACACTAATTTTTCTATCCTTCAGGAACAGTTTTTTTTCTCTGGATAAAAGGTACCCTATGTCCTTTACTGCACCCCTGACAATGTGTGTAAAAAATTCCATGATGATCGGTTGAATACTTAAAGAGAGAAATGGTAACAAACAAACCCACATTTGTATTTATAAAATTAGTTAAGATGCCGATCCCAAGAATCCCAAATGACTTTGATACTTTTATCATTCATACATTATTTTTAACTTTAACTGGCTTTTACTTGCATATATACTACTTTAATTTACTAATGTAATTTCTGAAACAATTTAACTTTTTTATCATTTGTAAATATTTCATCGTAATAAATGGTTTCCGAGTAATGTATTAATAGATACACACCAAATATTTCAAAGCCGCCTCTGTTTAATTGTGGTCATTTTCAATAATACTATGATAACAAGTGAAGGAGTGAGTGAGAGTGCGAGGATATCGCATCGTACAAATACATGCAAACGAGTACACGTACACACTTGTATGTAAACGAATCTGAGAATTAAATCTCATTAATGTATATCCCCACTATGAACGAACTCCCATCCGTCTCATATAAACAGATGTAATCAGTTTAAACGAATTGTGTGGTATTTGTATGAACAAGACACTTATTATTTATTAATAAATTTGTTTTATTGTTATTTTCAAGATGTGCTGTGTTAAATTGTTGTTGTGTGTTTTTATCATTGTTGTGTGCAATTATGGATATAGTGTACAAGGTAATTAAATTAAGTAATTAAATATTATTCAAATTTAAGTATCGTTACGAAAACGTGACGACTTTTAATCGCTGCGTTTGTATCACCGAAAAACATATGTACATTCGAATTTAATGTTTCATTAATTATTATTAACACTTACTATTGGTAGATAAGGAAAACAAAAAATAAAGTAGTTAGTTATTTGATGTTCTAGTGCAACACACGTTAAAAGTATTTTACTAATATAAAAAGTAAAATTAAGGATTTCAAGAATGATGTACATCAATTTACAAAAACTTGTGGAAGTTACTGTGTGTGGTAAAACAATAATTGTGGAATACGTAATTTATATCATTTTTAATTAATAATTAAAGTTTCAGTTATTTTTTAATTTCTTTAAATCTACTTTACTGTTGCTAATGTTCATACTGCCCGTCTTAAAATCAAATGTTGGTTAACTTGGTGTTATGTACTCAAATAGGAGACATTTGAACGTGAACATTCATACCTAATTGAATCTTGACCATGAGGACTGGTTTTGGGGGTTAAGTGATTATCTAGCGGTATATCAAATATGTATGTTAATGCTTTAACACGTTTTCGAAAAACCGCTTAACAGTTGGCGTGCTCTCGACTTATCGTTCAGAAAAGTCATGAACATTTAAAGGGTAGATTAAGCAAACATTAGGCAGTATTTATAAAAATAAAGCATTTACTTTCAAGCAAAAGGTTACAAGTAAAAGCTTGTGCTACAATTCGTATTAATAATCTATACCCTTTCCTTGCAAGGAAATGTTTCGGATTAATAAAATAAAAGGTACAGATTAGACCCTATCGATTTCGACAAACTAGTTGAAATTTGCATTGTGCAATCAATGTGTGTCTGTTCCGTGACAGCTGTTTATTTTATTTGTTTAATACATTCCTGATTTACTTGTGCAGGTTTGAAAGTTAGCAAATTTAAAATGGTTCGCACAATAACGCAAAATTTTTTTCATTTTCTGCAAAGGTGACACGGCTGCTCCACGTGTTTTGGGATACGCGCCAAGAAAGTGGTCCGTCAACCACACCACATTCTCCTCCTCAAATCTTAAACGTTTTAAAATTTGATTCTCGTGGTGTACGTCTTGGTTTGTAGAATTTTCTTGTACGTAAATGCACCATATCAGCCATAACAAGCACAACACTGGGACCACACAACCAAATATAACTTATACAAGTCCTTTCAGAAATACTCAAATTTTTTCGTTACAAGCTGTGTGATGCACGGGCAGCTACTGAAAAATTAAAAAAAGCGATACAAATTATGTAAAAAACCTTTTAATTTAAACCAAACCCTCGAAGCAAAACCTTTTTTTTATGCATATACCTTAAAGGAATTTTTGGAAGCAAAAGGTAAGGCTTCTTCTTATAAATACCACATATTGTCAGGATTGCGTTACGTTAATAGTTTTTTACTTAGGATATTCGTTATCTTGAATTTTGACAAATTGTGCATCAATGAAGGTTTTAATTCAAACAATTTCAACTTTTCAAGAATTTTATTTTGAAATACTTTAATAAAATTTTAATAGTGGTTAATATTTAATATTAATGTGAAAATTTATTTAATATTTATCCACTACAAATTAGATCAAATTGTTCAGGAAAAATTGTTGCTGTTGTTACACCTTGACCTAATAAGTACGTTTCGTTGTTGTGGCGCTGTAACCTCTCCTAGTGGTCAGGGCATTGGTTGCGTAAAGCCAATGGTCTCGCATTCGATTCCCAAGAGCAACAATTTTTACTGAATAATTTGAGGTAATTTGTAGTGGATAAGTATTAAATGAATTTTTACATTAATATTAATTTTATTTTGTTTTACTCAATTCTATAGCTTCTACAAACTATAAAAATTAAGGGTTTATATACACTAGTGACGAGTTGGAAATGAACATAGCGCTAGTCCCTTACATGCAATCATCAAAGGGCGGCATCATTTCATTATTTGTATGCAATCAAGACTCAAACGGCTTTAAACTTTAATTTTTCTTTTGTCTGCCCTTTTGTACAGCTGAGTTTTGAAACGACTGAATAATTTCGGTGAAACTTTACAGGCATGTAGAGGAGCTGGTCAGGAGTAACGTAGGATGCTTCTTTAAATTTCAGTTATTAATTGGTTACAATTGTATTTATTATTAAAATTAGAATTATTAACATTGCTGGAAAATATTGACGCAGAGGAATATTCACTTTCATCTTTTCAAGAATACTTCTTCGTATAGGAGAATTCGTACAAATACCTTCAGTCTTCTTTTCATATAAATATATGAATGAAACAACAAATACTATAATAAACGTGTTTATGTCGCTTTATTGTGTTAAAATATTCGATTACATTATCAAAATTTACTTTTCTGACCTTTTTAATCGACAATATGGAAAGATTGGTAAATCGCGTTTGGCTCATCGTGGATCATAAGTAAGATTGTATCAACCTTAATTTTGGGAAACTTCTTTCATAAGAAGCCACTGAATCACAAATAGTTAAAAATATCTTAAACTCAGCGCTAGGCTCGGAACAGACTGAGAATAGTTCCTTGGACCGCTTCTTGTAGAGAAATGCTGGCAGCTTCCAAGTGATATCTCAGTAGTAATATCACCAAAACAAAGTCTTCTGCAGAAAATTCATCATAGATTTTTGTCAGATTTCTTTTTCTGTTGACGTAGGCAGAGTTTTAGGCTGAACAACACCAAATGTTATGAATATTATCCATTGCCATGTAACCATGGTCCAATTCTCCGTAAATTCTAAGCCACCTAAAGTGATGGGTCATGCAACAAAACTGCCAACCGGCCGTCTTTGTTGATATCTAAGTGCAATTACAACTTTATGTCAACATTCAATCAAAGCACGTTCTATATTCTGTTATGTACCTGTACCTACAAAGCTCAAAATACTTTGAAAACTTTCAGAAGGGTGTATTCAAATTAATTCCACACCCTGCTTTATCGAAATACGGGAGATGCGTAGTAGGTAGTATAAAATTTTTGTTGAATTTCAGCTGGAAAGATAAACTCATTGTCAGTAAGGATTATTGTCAATTAACATCGTCACTAAATAAAATTCGGACCGTCCGCCTTATTTCTGCGGATGTTGGATGTTTTATTGCTTCAGCCGCCACTTTAGATAGCACGGAGTTTAGCTCTCTGTATCTCTTCTGGCAGTACTAGTCCAGCGTCTTGGGCTGTTTCTCCTCTGGCACACGTTTTCGAAATCTGTTCCTTCCTCTTCTTTTGAGTGAAGTCTTCGCATTTTTCAATTGCAAAGGAAATACCTCCTTTCATTATTGTCACCCTTTAGTGTTTGGCACATGGGGCGGACCGCCCCTTTTCGTCGCCACTGATGGGTGTTATGTTTTGCTTAAAATATTTTGAGAGTCTGGCTAATTTAGAACAGTTTTATAAAACCTCTACATGCCGTATTTCCCTTCAATTGAAACATCCCACATCCTCAACTCTATTTGTGAACAGTAATTTAATCTAGGACTACCTGTAAATCTATTAATCCCTGTTTCTGCTGCTAATATATCTCTAACTAACCCTGCATGCCCTACCAACCTATCTCGCTTATTTCTTATTCACTTCCATAGTTCTCCTACTTTTTCTAAAACCTCCTCGTTCCACGGTATTCTCATTGTTCGCCTGTAACGCCACATTTCGAGCGCTCCTTTTCCGCCGCTCTCGGCGTTCACGTTTCGCTTTCAAACAGTGGCGTACTCTAGACATAATAATCTTTTTTGAATTTCTAAATTACCCAGTTGCGAACATAAATGTGACTTGTTTTCGTTAAAGGCGACTATCCTTTGTTTTATATCTCTACTGCTCCATTCATCCTGACTTATCTGACCTCCTAGATGACAAAAATCAGCCAATCCTTATAGCGTATTGTTTTGTCAATATTGTTACCTTTTATTGAAGGTTATTTTTAACTCCTCTTTAGTTGATGCCAATACTCCTATGTTATCTGCAACTATAACCATACCTACTCAATTTTTTCCGCTGTATATCTATCCCTAAAGGTGTCCTGTCTTTAATGATGTTTATTATCGAGTCGATATATAATACAAAAAGTAAAGATGACAGTATGCATTCATGTCTCATTCTCTTCCTAATATTTATTTCTATACGATTTTTAAGTATATTTAACATCTGTCTTTCCCCTTTATATCGTTTTCTTTATTGGTAGGTACCTGTAATGCCAAAATGGCCTCCCATCCGCCTTTATTTCTTTTAACCCAAATATGTCTTCTTTTAATATAATAGGTTTTCCGTCCTTTTTCAATTTTTGTCAGTACGATTCTAGTTACGATTTTTAAGGCATAGGAAGGTATAAAAAGTTGAAATTCCTTCGTTAAAAGTATGCAAGAAGAAACCCTATCCTATATCTAATTCGAAAATCTCTAGGTTTTTAACTTCATGTTAATATTAAATGCAGCCTTAGTAAGAGCGAATAGACGAATCTTGAATACATTCGCAGTGTGTAACATAGTGTCAAAGATACACAAGAGCACATCACTACATAAATACAGATTTGTCTGGGTTAAAATTTAAATAATATTTCACCTTTATCTACATAATATATTTTGATATCAAAATTTTTGTTTTGTACTAGTTCTTTAATGATTCCAATAACTAAGTGAGTCATCGACTAAATAAACAAGTACAGTATTTTACCAAAGTTGTTTACTTCCGTAACTGCATAATATAAAGGAATGAAGTTTTATACGACTGATGTTGATAAAACCATAATTTTCCCATAATTTTATCTAGAAAACAAACAACAAATATGCACCTAATTATTTCGTACCAAGAAAGAATATTATATCGTCATGTTGTTTGTTTTTATTAAAGAACAAGTATTTCTGGCTTCTAAATTCCATAGGAAATGGTTCATAAACAGTGCGTTAAGAGAATGTCATTTAAATATTGTTATCATGATGAACCGGTATTTAGGAAACCATGACTTTAATGGAAAATCGGAAAATTTAATAAGATCAATAATGAGCCTCTCACAACGGTCTCTTTTAAGTAGTTGAGCATCATAATAGGCAGCACTCCAAAATATTTCATATATAGTTGCGACCATCAAAACTGGCAACAATGTCCGCAATAATTTACCTGTGAATGAATGCACGTATATTCCTTCTTGTTTCCACTTGAGACTGTACTCATTTGCTGCGTTTCGTACTCGCCCTTGTTAAATTAGGAAATGCTTCATGAGTAATACAGACAAAGTGTAAAGAAATAACTGAATAATTGTAAGTAGAGCAGCGGTTAGAAATTGCTTGGGTACGCTAAAGATCAAGGTCGGCTTTGTAAGTGCTTCGTTCGAATTATATCTTTAAACAAGAGTCTTTGCTTTTTTAAATTCCTGAGAATGTTGAACTTTCTTTAAAGACCAATATCGGCAACATCTGTTTTTCTGCATCTCTTTCTGGTACTCATTACTTGGTGTAATGTTATTCCTTTTTCTTTGTTAGTGTCCGCTGCAAATCCTACCTGGCGTCTCTTTTCTATGTTTACGATATTCCGGACGTCTGTCGTGAGTAAAAGAAGTAGTTGACTCAGCAACCGCTGTATTCTAGTTAGTGTGTTGAACGAAGAAACTAAATGCGACAGTTTTATTGCGGACTATACCAATTTTGAACTTCCCAACTACAGACATTTTGGACTCGGCAAATTAAGTACATATTCGGAATTCCTGTTTCATTTCATATATTCAGCGATGTAGGTAAAGATAGCTCGGGTGGGCCTGTGCTGAATTCATATTATACAACAGCTGGCCGTCAGTTTTTCGTTGTAATCCTATAAGGTTCCGTGTTTCATTCGGAAGTGCAGAACCCTACTAGGTTGCTCATTTAGTAGTTATTGATATTTTACTTGAAGAAGATGAGGAAATAAAAATAAAGGTAAACAAGAAAAGCAAGGAAAAAAATGGCTACACAAAAGTTTATTAGAAAAACTAAAGAGGAATTTTTCACACTGTGTATTAAAGAATTGCTAAATGAAGTAAAATTTCATCAGTATTTTAGAATGTCTAAATATTAATTTACCCTTTGTAACACCCTTCTGCTAGTTGCTAACTAACCTACAGTATCCTTCCGCAACATTGGTCACCGGCAGGCCCCCGCCAGCCGTGATCTAGCTTTGACGTACAAGGGTGAATACTTCATTATCATAAGATCGTGAGTCCTAAGACTGGTTGGGCACGTACCTCCACTCTTTTCTATCCTGAGCTAATCTTCGCATTTCCCTAAATCTAGAACATCCCACATCCTTAACTACTTGCGAACAGTAATCTAATCTAGGTCTACCACTACCCCTTCTAACTTCCGTTTCTGCCTCTAATATATCTCTGATTAAACCTTCATACCTGAGAAGGTGTCCTACCAACGTATCTCGCCTATTTCTTTTTAACTTCCATAGAATCCTCTGTTTTCCTATTCTTTCTAATACCTCTTCATTTCTAACCTTTATCCACGGTATCCTCATCATTCGCCTTTAATACCACATTTCGAACGCTTTTAACCTTTTCTTTTCCGCCGCGCCCACAATCTATGTTTTAGTGCTTACTAAACTGAATAATATTTTAATGGACATCCTACCGACATGTAGATGATAGTGGGAATCAAGCTTAATTGTCAGCTAATTTTAGAAAGGGCTATTACTAATTTTCTGTTAAAAAAATAGAAGCAGTTTCAGACTGTTAAAAGGTTTTATGCTCATTATGTTTGTTCTATCGTATTTCAGCAAACAATTGTGTACCTGGTTCCTTGGAAACTTATAGTTGTAGGACTTGTTATTGCACTAAAGCACAAAAGTGGATATGTAGGTCATCAAATGACCCGGAATGTCGGGTATTTACCCAAAAGGAAAACAAGAGAAAAACAAGAGGTAAATAATGTAGTATTTGTGGGTCATGTCATGATGCAAAAATAATAAGTGCATGAGGAAGAAAGTATTGATTTTAATTAATGAAAGCACTGATTAATTTAATAAATAGTTTGCTAGTTAAAGTTAATATTGAAACTAAGCATTTTATAGTACAAACTATTTCAAAGCAGACAATGATAAAACGATCGCTAAATATTCTCNTTCGGCCGAAACTGAGACCGTTGCCGAAATTCGGTTTCGGTTTCGGTTTCGGTCGTAAAAACCAGTTTCGGTCGGACACTATATGTTTGTGTTTGAAGAAGTTTCACTTCAGTAACGTGTTGTGTAATTACATGTTTTTTTTTTTTTAATTAACGTACTTTCACCCTCTATATTCCTATTAGTGGGCTGTTTTCCTGCTTACAAATGTGACTACTTGTTATTGTAAAATTTGTTCACATACCGAATTATGTTAAAATCTGATGCCTGGTTCTCCGACTATTACTCTACCTAGGTAATTTAAACCATAAGCGTAGCAATGATTTTTTGCTAGGAGGAGGGGGGGGGCAAGTTTTAAACTGTACCTATCATGCTTATAGGCTCATAAGGATACTCTATCGAGCTCATCGAGCTATACAAATAAGTGAGAAAGACAGATTATAAGGCTACAAGCGTCACGATCTTACCTCGAGCTCAACCAATCACAATTGTAAATAGCTCAATGAATTGAATCACATTGAGCGACGGAATAATTTGAAAACGAATAACAGAATTGATCGACTAAACTTTCTGGAGAAATTTCATGAATATATATATGTATATATATAAATTATTGAAGATTTATCTTGAATAATTGATATTATAGGGCGGGCTAGGAGGATTCTAGGGTAGGCCTGGTCCACCTTGCTCTGTTCAGCACAACCTACAGTTTTGTGTGGACAAAATAATAAGAACAACGGTGTACATTGCCTACGTATTCCCGAAAAATTTAATATACGGTTCGTTTTTAATATCATTTTTTTAATTAACACTTGCCAAATTAGCACTTACTTGATAGGTGCCTTAACAGACCTGAAATAAATACAAATATATAAGCCGGAATTTTATCACATTGCTGTCAATGATGTAACAAAATACACTAATTTTATTATTACTAAATGGTAACTACAGTTGTAGACAAAATTAATTAAAAGTGAAGCGCATTACTTTATTTTTAAAATGGAATGTTTCTAAAATTTGCTCCCCAAAATATTTTATAAATGATATGTTTAGACTAATCGAAAGTAAAAACTAAATGATTACCATCTTCTATAGTGTTTCAGTTTATGTTTTTCGAACGAATTAGGAAAGAGATAAAAGATATTCACTTTTGAGTTTACTCACCAACTATGAACTTGTGGGGGAAAAAATGGGTTGATAAATTCGTATACAAAGCAAAATTTTCTCTAGCTTTTGAACTTTTTCGGGACTCCAGAATGTTTGTTACGGGGAATTTCCGGTAAAATGAGAAATGTAGGAAAATTGTTGGTTCTAAATCTTTCATAAATGATGAAGAATATTTAGATTATTTCAATCTGTTTTAATATTCCCATTCATCGACCTATTACCAAAATTAAAAAATAACGTATACAAAAACCGCACTTTAAGCTTTTAAATTAAAACTATAGTAATACAAAAGAAACTAAAATTCCAAAAAAATTCTTAAATAAGTTTTCAACAGCTAGAAATTATATTCGAGATAGAAGAAAACAATTGGAAAATAGTGACCTGGTCTAAATGTTTACATTCCAGTGTATTGTTGGTTGCATACATATGTAT
>NW_020438920.1:1989004-1992979 GCF_000699045.2 Agrilus planipennis | reverse complement strand
TTAGACGGTAAAACCTTCACCTCAAATGAGGAGGTCAAAAACCTCCTCGATCAGTTTTTTGCCAGCAAAGACCAAAAATTTTATGAGCGTGGAATTATACTACTACCAGAAAGATGGCAAAAGGTGTTGGACCAGAACGGTCAATATATAATTTAAAAAAAAAACGAAATGACTTTCCGAACAACCCTATATATTGTAACAAATAGATTAATTTTACGTCCGTTATGTCCATGACTTTATAAATAAATTGATTGGATGACTTGCTAAGATAAAATAGGAAACGAATATAGCAATTCGGCGATAATGAAGTAACATGATGTGACAAAAAATTTCAAGGACTGGCAAAAAATATTGAAATTCTTGATCAAGAATAAAAAGCCGAGCCGTCTTACTAAATCCATTCAGAACTCGAAAATGATAACTCAAAATCTGATGTGCACACTGCCTCTTTGTTGATATTTAACCTCAAAAAGTTTAAAAAAAAAAAAAATAGTAGGCAAAAACGTTACCTAATGCGAATTGTTTTAGTGAATGGTATTAAACTGATGATATGAATATCTTCTTGGTTAGTAATTAATGTTACAATTAATAGGGGTGATAGTCTGATAGTGGACGGTACAATGTTGCACTTTTTGATAATTTACCATCTTTCTAAATATAGTAAGGATGACGTAGACCATCCAGATACTCATATACGTATGTCGCTAAGGTTATCCTCAAAACTGGTGATAATGTTTACAAAGAGATCCATTGTCCACTTCATGGGGTCAGGTAAACTGTATATATCGGTGTTTTAGGTCAATTCCTAATTGACACTTTTTTATTAGCGTTCCGTAACCAAATCACAAAAACCGAGTACGCTGTCTTAAATATTAAGCTTCAATAAAGACATTTGGAATGTTGTAATTCCCTCAACCTTCCACCTCAAAGCCACACCTTACGAAAATTAAAAAAATCCTTCGTATTAATATACTACCGTCTATCGATGAAAATTATTCCAAGCTTGCTCGTTTTTTCGTTTTGGGGTCTAATAGCAACCTCGTTAACCGTCACTAATTTAGCTGTCACTACCTTCTGTTCGTCGCCCCCTTTTTACTTATTTCTATTGTTTCTATCCCATTCATACTTTGAAGAAACGCGACGGTATGAGATGAGACGGAACTGACAAATTTGCCACAACCTTTATCAGTCACCATTAAGAAGAAAAACGAAATGTGTGCTGGGACACATAGTAGAAGTGAAACTTCAACGGACAAGAGGAAAAACGAATGGCAACGGACAAGTGGAAAAACGAATCGCAACAAAATTTTTACTTCAAGTTTTACGGGCAGATTGTTAATGTAGGTACTTGTCCAATTTGAAAACTTGCCCGTAAAAGTAAAAATTTTGTTGCCATTCGTTTTTCCACTTGTCCGTTGAAGTTTCACTTCTACTATGTGTCCCAGCACACATTTCGTTTTCACAGGTTTGCTGCAAATTATGATTTTGTTTTTACACAGACCGCAAATACAGGCAATGATGTCCAGCCATGTGGAGAGCAGAGGTAAGAAAACAACAGCTGAGCACAGCACATGCCGCCGGGACTCTAGCAGACTCCCCGCTCTCCGCGTGGTTAGGCATTATATCCATCTAATACAACGTTGCCTTCTCTCCGCCACCGCCAGCCTTTCTCTCCCTTCGTCTCTGCCGCCGCTCACACTGCGATGTACCTCTACCCCCTCCACGCGACCCTAAGACCTTTTCCTGACAGAAAATACCCTCCGTCTATATAGAAGTTTCACTTCAAAAATAAAGCCACACTGTTACAAAATACAAAAGGTTTTATTATTCTGCAAGAAACAGAAGATGATACATTATTACCTGACGTTTATTCTAGTCGACTTTTGTACGTATATTCGTATGCGTCCATTGCAAAATGTCTGCCACAGGTATTGTAGTTTAGAATAACATGAAATTTCAGATTTGATTCACATTGTATATTTGGAAAACATTGACTTGACTGTAATTCTATTGGTTCTAACCATGTACCTTGCTATAAAATCAGAGACTGAAGGAGTTGGAGCTCCAGACAAAGTGACGGCATAAGTGATCGGCAGGAAAAAAAATCAGGATATTCAGGACTCAGAAACTAAGGGGGACAAACCTCAGCGTTTAAGAATTGTTTCATACGGCAATAGACACAGGAGCATTTAGATATATGGTGGTCAACCTTTAAATAGAAGACGGCTTGAAAAAAAGTAGAAGAAGAAGACACAAGCGACCCCTAAGAAAATCTTGCATGTCTGCACGAGATAATCTTTCAAACGCCACAACCGATTTTGATGATAAGAAGAGACTGTCAGTTAACCTATCATTTTAAAATTGATAACTACAGTATCGACGAATTAATTATAAAACAGATAATTTCTTATAATAAATAATAAAAATTAGTGCTAGATATGTGAAATCACTTAATCAGTTAATACCAGACTTTAACATTTTCACGGATGTTTTGCTAGTTAGTACACACATCACTGGAAACCACAGTAAGAATAAGAATTAGTATTTACTTCGTTTTATGCATACCACTCATGTTTTAGTATTTGGGTTTTAGTTTCAAATTGGTAGTCATTATGGATAAGATTGCTTGCTTTTTTAACATTTCAATTACCTTAAAAAAGCACTTAATCTATGGGTGAAACAGTTGGTTTTTTGTAAATAAATGTTGTTTCTTTTATATGGATAACCATCTGTATAAAGAAAGAGGAAGTGGAAATTTTCCAATCAATATTCAGGTGTATTTTTTGTAACAACAGAAACATTTTGTAGTTCCTGTAGGTTTTTGATTTTATTCACTCATTTGGACCGGATTTCTTTCTATCTATCTATACATGTCAGCTATAATTTGTTTTTTTTATTATTTATATAAAAACTTGGTTTTACGTCCTAAGTACGTGTCGAAGATCGTACACAAGCATACAAAACTAATTTTTCTATTCCTCGGGAACAGCTTTTTTTACCCTATGTCCTTTTCTGTACCCCTGACAATGAGTGTAAAAATTTCATGATAGTTTTTATCTGCGGCTTCTTTCGAGTTGATGTCCTAAATACGTGTCATACAACACTAATTTTTCTATCCTTCAGGAACAGTTTTTTTTCTCTGGATAAAAGGTACCCTATGTCCTTTACTGCACCCCTGACAATGTGTGTAAAAAATTCCATGATGATCGGTTGAATACTTAAAGAGAGAAATGGTAACAAACAAACCCACATTTGTATTTATAAAATTAGTTAAGATGCCGATCCCAAGAATCCCAAATGACTTTGATACTTTTATCATTCATACATTATTTTTAACTTTAACTGGCTTTTACTTGCATATATACTACTTTAATTTACTAATGTAATTTCTGAAACAATTTAACTTTTTTATCATTTGTAAATATTTCATCGTAATAAATGGTTTCCGAGTAATGTATTAATAGATACACACCAAATATTTCAAAGCCGCCTCTGTTTAATTGTGGTCATTTTCAATAATACTATGATAACAAGTGAAGGAGTGAGTGAGAGTGCGAGGATATCGCATCGTACAAATACATGCAAACGAGTACACGTACACACTTGTATGTAAACGAATCTGAGAATTAAATCTCATTAATGTATATCCCCACTATGAACGAACTCCCATCCGTCTCATATAAACAGATGTAATCAGTTTAAACGAATTGTGTGGTATTTGTATGAACAAGACACTTATTATTTATTAATAAATTTGTTTTATTGTTATTTTCAAGATGTGCTGTGTTAAATTGTTGTTGTGTGTTTTTATCATTGTTGTGTGCAATTATGGATATAGTGTACAAGGTAATTAAATTAAGTAATTAAATATTATTCAAATTTAAGTATCGTTACGAAAACGTGACGACTTTTAATCGCTGCGTTTGTATCACCGAAAAACATATGTACATTCGAATTTAATGTTTCATTAATTAT
>NW_020438920.1:1958070-1978362 GCF_000699045.2 Agrilus planipennis | reverse complement strand
CCTGACAAAGTCGGGATTTCTCTGGATAAAAGGTACCCTATGTCTTTTTCTGTACCCCTGAGAGTGTGTGGATTTTTCTGGATAAAAGGTACCCTATGTCTTTTTCTGTACCCCTGACAAGGTCTCGATATCTCTGGATAAAAGGTACCCTATGTCTTTTTCTGTACCCCTGACAATATGTGAAAAAAATTTCATGATGGTCGGATAAGTAGTGAAATACCCTAAACTAAATTACATGAATAAAAAAAACAAAATTGTATCAAGTTTTTTATTTATAACGAAAAATTGTCCGCCCCCTCAAAAACATCCGTGCCTTAAATTAAATCTATGCCTGCTTTTGTGGTCATAAAATTTTGACCATTAATAGAAATCTAAATCTTTAATTTTTTAATTGTATAACTATTTTTGCAGATGCTTTACCAATTAAAGATCTAAAGAATACCCCCTGTGCACCGACCGATTCTTTTGTACTCGAGTGTAACACATGCTACTGCAATGGACAAGGAACCGGATATTTATGCACGGAAAAGATTTGCCCCGTCATCGATCAAACGTCAACTGTTGTAGCCAATACGTCATCTCCTGGTGACAACACGACGCATTCAGTTGCGACCACACCATCGGTAACATCCTCGACCGCAGCATCAATAACATTTTCGACTACACCATTGACTGCATCGTCTACCACAGTTTCAACCACACCCTCTACCACTGTAACAAACGTTACGGGGGAAGTTCAAAGTAGTAGTGACCGGCCTAGCGAATAGTGACATTATAAGAGACTGTTTCAGGGAAATGATCGCATTTTTTACCTCACCTAAACGTTATATCAGCATTATTACTTTACTAGAACGTTTTAAGATTTAATACTACGTAATTTTAATTTCGACAATAAGTTATTGCACTTTGATTTCAGCTTATCTTGGTATGCCTATACGAGTTTTTTTTTAATGAGATATCTATTTATTAGTGTTTCATTTTAGGTTAGTTATGTTATTTATTAAGAATGACGATTTGTAAGGTGTTTTTTTTTGTAATACTGTAATTCTTAATCAAAAGACAAAATGCAATGGATAATTTTACGAAATAAAAATGTTAGTTTAAAGCAATGTCTTCAGTTTTATGGTTTAAATTACGAGGGTGGATTGATAAGTTTCCGGCCTAACCAAGAGATGACGCCACTAGGCCTACCTTGAGGTGACATTCTATAGTACCATCCTTGGATAGCTTGTAGCTATAGTTTCAGCCCGATCTCCTTGCTAGTGTAGGTTTGACAGCACGCTGAACAAGACGCCTCTGTGGTTTTCGTAAAAATGGAAAAGCAGGAAAATCGTGCTGTCATCAAATACTTTTATTTGAAGGGGTTAACGCCGAAGGAAATTAAAAAAGAGATGGACTCAACACTGGGGACATCCTCCCCGTCATATTCAACCGTTAAGCAGTGGGTTTCCGAGTTTAAAAAGGGTCGTGTGAGCACCTCTGATGGGCCTCGCTCAGGACGCCCCGTTGAGGTCACAACTCCAGATATGATCGAAAAAATTCATCAAATAGTGCTGGGAGACCGCAGATTGAAAGTGCGTGAGATAGCTGAGACCTGTAAGATGTCATATGAACGTGTGCAACATATTTTGCACCAACATTTGCATATGGAAAAGCTCTGTGCAAGATGGGTGCCGCGTTTGCTAACAGTCGACCAAAAATTGATTCGAAAAAACATTTCTACCGCAAATTTGTCATTGTATAAGCGTAATCCAAGCGAATTTTTGCGTCGATTCGTAACCGTTGACGAAACGTGGGTCCACCACTACACTCCTGAAACCAAAGAACAGTCTAAACAGTGGATTGGACCAGGGGAACCAACTCCAAAGAAGGCAAAAACAATTTTTTCGGCGAACAAGGTTATGGCTACTGTTTTTTGGGATGCAAGAGGTATTATATACATTGATTACCTTGCAAAGGGTAATACTATCACTGGTCAATACTACGCAGACTTATTGCAACGTTTGAGCCACGAGGTGAAAATTAAACGACCTCATCTGGCGAAGAAAAAAATCTTGTTTCATCACGATAACGCACCAGCGCACACGTCAATCGTTGCGACGGCTAAAATCAACGATCTAAAGTTTGAATTGATGCCGCACCCTCCTTACTCTCCAGACCTAGCCCCGAGTGACTATTTTCTGTTCCCTAATCTCAAAAAATGGCTTGGCGGTAAGAGATTTGCGGACAATGAAGAAGTAATCGAAGCTGTAAATGGTTATTTTGAGGAGCTTGACGAATCAGTCTATAGAGATGGCATTAATAGACTGGAACACCGCTATGAGAAATGTATCAGCCTTGGAGGAGATTATGTTGAGAAATAAAAAAAAAAAATTTTTAAAAACCTTGTTTTTCTTGGTCAGGCCGGAAACTTATCAATCCACCCTCGTAGACCAACTTTGTCCAAACAGTTTTACTAATAATATCTATAAAATTAAAAATATAACTAGTAAAATTTTGCAAAAAATGTTATTACATGTAGTTGTCGCCCTTGCAAGAGACAAAAATATTAAGAATTTAAATTTTGAAATACAAAAAAAAGAAGAAATTTGCTAATTGCCTTCCGTCTTAAATTATTTCAATTTATTGATGTTTAATTTTTTATTTTTAGAAATTCAAAAAAAAATTGTTAAAGGTGTGTCTTCAAGTAGAGCGCTGTACGGGTGCGAAACATGAATGGTAGGTGCGACGGAAAAAAAAGGTTAGAAGCGTTCAAAATGTTACAGACGAATGATAAGAATACCGTGGACAGAGAAGGTTAGAAATGAGGAGTTATTCGAAAGATTAGGATAACAAAGATCATTATGGAAGTTGTGGGATGCCGTAGTTATAGGGAAATGCGAAGATTAGCTTCGAATAGGAAAAAGTAGAAGTGTACGTTCAACCAGTCTTAAAACTGACGATGATACAGAGCATAACCTAAAAAATATTCAGTGTGCAAACAGAAACCAATAAAAGGTTTTTAGACAATTACGAAGAAAATTTAGTGCAAACGAAATATAACAAAATATAAGTATTTACGCGCTTAATTACTCATTAAATAAACCGAACTAATTACCTTTGGGAGTCAACTCGGTCTCACAAAAGCAAGTTGTATTTACGCATTCCCAGCTCCGGCCCTGCATAATATTCTAGGGAAATTTAGCTAAAGGATTGTGTAATATTTTAAATAATCCCCGATATTGTATTCAAAATCATGGATACGCAGTGGAAAACTCAAGTATAGTCTTCAATTAACATCGCAGGAACTATTTACCCCATATTTGACTTTCACTTTTTAAGTTGGTACTGGAGTAGTATGAATAAAACCGTCTCATTTGTAGTTTGAAAATGTTACCATACATATTTATTAAAGATTGTACGGATTCCTTTAATTCTATAAAAATAATCAAAATTACAAATAAATCATTTTAACATAAGTATTTCCATATTTTAAAAGTAAGATGATCATTCAACATAATACCGCACTTTCACATTAATTTTAACTAACAATAAGTACATAGTAATAAAAGTCACTTACGCGTAGTCGCGTAATTGAACTAGAAATAAGATAAAAATTGAACATCATAGACCTTATAATAAATTGTTAGGGTAAGAACATAACGAGGAGCTTCGCCTGGGGCCAACGTTCCGATCAAAACATGGTACCCTTGATCCTTGCTCCGATCCTCGCGCTCGTGTGATCGTATTGACGCGGCGACTCTCGATCCGATTTATGCATTCTCGTATCACTTAATTCTAAATAAATGACAGATTAACATAGATTTCACTTCAAATGATAACACATTCTCTTCATCAGATGGAGATATTTTATTGAATCCATGTGCTAATAGTTGATATTTTTATAAGCAATCACGAAAAAGAAGTCTGCATCCGCTCAACAAAAAATATTTCTAAAATGAAGAATATTATTATATTTACACAAACCTAAAAAAAGGTTTGGAACGTTTTTTGTATATTCGTGAATGACAGTTGTATATTTGATTACATTTTGGGCAAATTAAGAGATAAATTAGATGGAATCCAACATGAATTTCATTTCTTTGTTATCCATCGTCGCGTGTACTGTGGTTCAGGGTCAGAAAAATACTAAGCTAGGTTTTATAGTACCAGGTTTTGGCTTAGTAGGTACTTTGTGAGGTACAATAAGATCATCTTCATTAACAACTACGAATTTATTATTTTTTTGTGAGCGAAGCTATGGTCCCATGTTAGGATCGGAGAGATGGTAGTCGCCCCGTTATGTCCGCCCACCCACTTACATACTATCAAAAAATAGAAGGTCATTATTTTCTGTATCATTATTATCATCCCCGTTAATATCTAAACTAATTTTCTTTTTTCCCTCTTTATTTTTATTTCTATTACCAATATTGCTTCTTCTTTTTCTTTCAATATCTTCATCGTCAATAAATGTAATAATGCTTTCCTTATCGTCACTATTACCACTCCCCTCTTTATTCATTGATTCAGTTTCCTTTCCTTCTAATTCAGTTCCACTCCCTTCGATTACTGGTCCATCCTCACTGCTTTCATAAATAGGACGTTTAGAAGAATTAGTTTCATTATTAACACCGTTTACTTCCGTTTCCTTTATATCAACAGAGTTCTCCGCAGGTTCTTCAGTTTTATCTGGTTCATTAGTTTTTGCTTCTTTTTTGCCAAACAGGTAGAATAACACTCCGAGAGTGTTTTGTGTGGTACTGGTAGATGAGACCGTAGAAGTCTCTTCATCAAAAACTTCTGTGGTACTTATCTTATTTTCCATTTGTGATGAATCAGAGGTAGTTAAAGTCTCCCCGGTATTAGTATCCAATACCTCCTCGGGAGTTGTCACATTTTCAAATTGTGATGAGACGGAAGTGGTTAAATTCTCAGCAGCAACAATATTAGCAATTTCGTCGGTCACACTTTCTAATTGTGGCGAATCAGAGGTAGTATATGAAGTTGTGTAAGTCACTTCATTAACTTTTGTTAATTCTTCTGAAGAAGTTTCAGTAATTAAAGTGGAAGGGATTGGTGATGTTACTGTGATATTAAAAACTTCACTCTCATCTTCGGTTTGTTTGGGTGAATAAGACAGAGGTGGAGTAGTACTAGGTAGGTAGTGATTGTACGTATGAGAATATGTATTCCATCTAAGCCATTCAATGTTGTGACTTTTACAAATCTTATGGGAGAAACAGGAATCATCGCAACATTTGTAACCCACTGGGCAATCAAAGTCGCCGTTGCATTGAAAATGTGCGGTAAACTCTGGTGCCAATGGTACGGAACAGTAGACTATGGCGTATGGACACGTGTTGGGTCTCTCTGAAATTTTTTGGACATATTTAACCGTCATAGAACTAACAATGTCAACTGTTTCTATTATTAACCATTTAGGTATAAATCAGCCATTATTGCTTATCATTTATTGCTTACAATTGTCGACGTTTCGACCATTTTAACTATATGGTTCTTTTGAAGGTAAGATAGCTAGCAATATAATGTAGCGAGCACGAGCGTATTTGTGTGCGATCGGGCACACGTGTGCGTGAACGGCTTGTCGATTCGCCGACTATCCGCGGGCGCTTTTCTTCATGTGCACCGTATTTGTAAATGTGTGTGTCGTACCTGCGTTCTGGGAAAACAGTTAAAGAATTCAAAGAAAAACTAAACGATCCGGATGTTTCTAGACGGTTCCAGAAAGGAAACAAAAGAGTATTTAAAGGAAGAGACGATCGCCGAGAGAGTAGAAATAAATTGACCGTTGCAGAAGTGAATCCAGAAATAAATTGACAGTGATAGCAGTGAATAGTGATATATCAACAGTAGTGTAAATAAATAGAATAATTCATAACCTAAGTTTAGTAATAATTTAATAGTGTTTTTAAGTTCTTCAATAATTAGTGTAAATAAATAGTTTTTGTCGTTATCAGTCTTAGAAGTTAATTTTGTTAAACCCACGAACATTACAATAACGTATCTCAACACAGAAACTAGTCCGTTTTTAAATGTAAAATTCACATGTATTTAATGTGTTAATAAGTCTTTCAGACATGTGCATGATTTATGTGGATTCGACTTCTCTAAAACCAAAATTAGCATGCAATTTACATATGGCTGATAAAACCAAAATCCAAAATAGTGAACAATTGAAATATTGACATATTAACAAAAGTTAAACAAAAACCCTCTCATGGTAAGTATATGTATTGTATATACTGTGGAGATGAACATACAAATTGAAATATCAAATTAAACACACGTATGTTAGAAAGGCAAGGCACACACACGAAAAACATACATTAACAAGCGTCCGACAAGGTTGAAATTAATGATCGATTCATCTGTAAGTAATATACTAATTTTGGTTTTAGAGAAGTCCAATTCACATGCACATGTCTGAAAGATTTAATACATTACATGAATATGAATTTGTTGATAACTTCATTAAAAAAGCAGAGCAGTCTCTGTTTTGAGATACATAAGTCGGTCTATTTCATATTTACTACGTCCTTGGTTACAGCGACCATTTTGCTATAGAGATGTTAAATCTAAGTCCCTTGAATTTAAAGCATACTTTAGTACAACATTCATGTGGCTACGGCGACTTCGGATGTAAAGCCGACTTCGGGTATAGTGACTATTTGTAATGAATCATTTGTAAAAAATCCCTAGTAATCCCATTCAGATATAGCTACCAGAGTCGGACGCCAAAGACACAAAGAGCTTTCTTATCTTTTGTTTACATTCACACAGGTGGTCAGTAAGTGTAGTGACTTTTACCGTTTCTTTATAGACGTTAGCCAGATACAAAGAGATATTCTGAATAGCAAATGTTTAGTAAACTTCTGAATAAATATGACTCCTAATTGCACATTTACTGTTAAAAAAAAGCGGAAATCGTTTCAAAATTGAAAAATAGTGAGACCTACACTTACGTGTCTGTACCTCTTTACCTTTGCCTGTAACGACTTCCGGATATAACGACGAAATTACACTATTCCCTTCGTCGTCGTTATATCCGAAATCTACTATACCTCCCAACCGTCTTGTCTTACAAAGGGCCATGCATTTAAAATGGTCGAAACATCGACAATTGTAAGTTTTTTTTAAACAGATAAAAAGCAGTAATAGCTGATTGTTAAAAAATGTACTGGTGAATACGAAGGAAAAGCCTGATTCATACATAGGAACGGTCACAATCTGATCAAATATGGTACCATTCAAACAATATGTAGGTACGATTATGATCAAATCACAGTCAAGTAATTACTCAATAATTCTGTCGGAGTTTATGACTACCCTCCCTCATCGACGTCCCAAATCAGTCATAGTCTTTTTCGAAATATTGTTTATGCAATAGACCAAGGTAAATGTAACTTTTTGTTAATGGATTTTTTGCGAGACAGTTGCAACCGTTACAATGTTTATACACATTAAAACCCTAGGTGAGTTGAATGTTACCAACAGGAAGCATATCTAACAACGAAAAGCGTTTCTAGTAAGTTTCTAAACGTTTTGTGGAATTTTGGTGTCTAGCGTTTATTTAAAATAAACAAACTAACCTATCGTAATCCAATTCTAAACTAAAAAAATCAATCGCTTCTTCTGAAATAAATAATCATAAGCGTAAATGATAAGAGACAGTATTTCAAAATGTAATCGAAAGATTTATTATATAATTTCACAAAACTGTTACATCTGCTTAAATAATTCTTATTCATGCTTTATTCTAGCTGTACGAGTAACAATAGAGAAAACGATAGAAAAAGGAAAGTGTCTACATTTGTAGATTTAAAAAAAGCTTTTGACAATGTTAAATATACTTACAAAAGTACGGATGAGTTACAGAGATACAAGAGTGATACTTAAAAGCAACAGGTAGTTATAGCTTGTATGAAGGCCTAGTCAGAGACACATTAGAGGCAGAAGCAGAAGTTAGGAGGGGTAGAGGTAGACCTAGATTACATTACTGTTTGTAAATGGTTAAGCATGTGGGTTGTTCTAGTTTAAGGGAAATGCGATTAGCTCAGGACAGAATAAAATAATTCGAAGTGGTCTATATTCTGTCGAAACTGCCAGACGCGGATCGCGATTTCGATCTTCTTGGATCTCATCAGTGTCGCAGTCAGCTCCGACAGAACACAGACCAACTTTTACCTGCTGCCTTAACAGCGCGTTTTAGAAAATAGCACAAATGGCGCGGTAAACGCCATCTGTAGTACGATGCTACATTATAGGATTACGTATGCTTCAACAAGGTCCATTTAAATATATGGATATCTGCTTGCTGAAACGAATCCCGGCGTAGCTCACCTCAATGTGGTAGGCACGTTACTATAATCGAATAAAATAATTCGAAGGGGTCTGTATTCTGTCGAAACTGCTAGACGCGGTAGAAGCATACGTAATCCTAAAATGTAGCATCGTACTACAGATGGCGTTTACCGCGCCATTTGTGGTATTTTCTAGCTCAGGATAGGAAAGAGTGGAAAGAGTCAAAGCAGTCTTAGGACTCACGACCTTATGATGATGATGGTTCTAAAGTATATGGAGACAATTGTACAGTTTTATAATAACATTTTTTTCCGTTATTTACACATATTTTTTTTCGTTATTTACTCTTATATAAAAATATCGTTGGAGACAAACACTACGGTAAATTGACTGGACCGTGATCGTACCTTGATCAGGCCGTGACCGTCCCTATAGAATGATGAATCGGCTTTAAATGATTCTGTTACTTTATTTGTTACGACAATAACTCTGTTTTTTAGAAGGAAACAATAAGGAAGTTTTGAATTCTTTTTTTGAAAATATTAAGCATGTAGATGTCAAAAACAAAAAATCGTTAAATTGAAAAGTAGTAAAAATCCAAAAGTACTAATTTTTTAATTATTATTTCTAAACTAGTACTAATTGTTATTTGAATTTTGAAATTTTATGTTATGAAACCAGTAAAAGGCTGATAATGAAATCCTTTATTACCATTTCATTATTTTATAAACTGTTTTTGGTACTAAACCTCACATACAGTGTTTTTTTTTCAGATATCTCGCATTCAATATTTTAGAAACGACTTTGAAGCAAATATCTCATGACTCATGAGTCATAACTAAATGACTGAAGTCAAAACATCCTAAAGCATCCTTACAAGGAATCATCCCGTGTGGCAAAATTTTTTTTAGCCAAAATTAATATTCTGCCCAATATCGGTAAAAGTGTGGCCATTAGACCAAGATTTACCCAAGTTAAAATTGGTCTCAAGAATTTATTTAAATAATTTTAAGTTAATCAATAGTTATTTAATTTACTGAACTTAGAACCCATTAAAAATAAGCTGTTTCGAAATTTAGAGAAAAATTTTCTTTTTTTTTCCAACTTGGACTGAAGTTTATCAGTCATATATTAACCGTACATTCAAAACAGACTTTATTTAAGATTGGGCCAAACTTGATTTAAATGTACCAAATAATGTATTTGACAATGTTTATATTAATAAATAAAAATTTAATGTAAAAAAACTAAATCCTTTTCTTTATATAATCCTGTAAAACATTATTGGGAGGGCTAAATAGCCAAAATTGAGCCAGATTTGGTTTATTCATGGGCCGAATTTGGTCCAAAAATTAAATGTGGGACAATCCATTTCTGGCCCGAGTTTTTTGCCAATTTAGGCCCATGATTTTATCTTGGCCAATAACTTTGACCCAAATTTTGCCCTAACTTTTTTTCTAATGGGATATCGCATTACACTACAAATACAAACGTCTTAAATTAAAACATATCAAATGATTAAACCCATGTGGTTACTTTTTAAACATTTGTAGGTGTTTTGCAAACCACTACTTCAAGTGTCTGATTTTTTTGCAATGTTTTATAAAACTAATAATTTTTAATTATTAAAAAACTTAATCTTTATTGATACACTTTGGATAATAAAAGTTGAATAAAATATACATAGGTACCTTTTGAATATTTAATAATTACATTAATCAGAAATTTGTGAACTTAAATAAATTGATATGGATTAACTACATTTTTAAGTATAAATAAAATTTAAGGTAACATTTAAATTATCAAAAAATATTAACTATTAAAATACCAAAACAATAATTTAAAATAATATTGTAAAAATATTTAGAAAATATCAATTTTGTTTACTTTTTTGTTGAAGCAACGTCAGCATTAGAAATCGATTCCCTTATTTTATTAATTATCTTATCTCTTCGCAATTGCTCAGTGGTTATTATCCATGAAGATTATAGTTTATTAATTAATTAATTTCGACTCTTCACTATTGAAGAGTTTCTTGCTTATATGTACTGAAATATTTTTTCTTTAACTCAATGAAACATACATACTTAGGTAAGTATGTTTTAGATGGTAGTACTTTTTTAATATATATACGTATACATATGGTTTCCTATAAATTTATCTACGCCTTAATATTTTATTTCCAAACGTTTCATATAATTTTCAAGCATGAAAAGTATTTGAATTCATTAAAGCACTTAAACTGAAGAATATTCGTTTCAATCATATATTTCAAAACATTTTTTACAATTCAAGCATTAAAAATGTTTTGTTTTAAAACACTTTTGGATTTGTAGTGTACGGGACCCTAACTAAAAACTTTAGACATTAAAATAGAACCTGATACATACATTAAAGACTACAAACGAATAAATAAGTATAGTAAATTACCTTTATATACACAACAGTGGATGTGAGGGGTTGTGTAAGAGTAGCACCACCTTTCGCAATTGGAATTTTGTCTTCTAAAATACGAGTAAGGTTCTCTAAAGTATTTATCATACGGATTGTAATAGTAATGGTAATAATACCAACAAGAACATGTAGAAACCGCGGAAAATATAAAAAGCACTTTCGTTAACAACATGTTGGATAGAAATAAATTTTCTTTATTACAACTATTTTACATTTAAACGATTTCAGATAAATTTCATAAAAATCCGATAAAGGTTGTACATTTAGACTAACGACAAATATTTCCAAATGGTGAGAATTTCGATCAAATAAACCTCTATTTACACACGTATTCCTTTATGTGGTGTAAAGCTGGAATTATCATATCTTTCCCTTTTTAAAAAAAATGCCTCAATGTCGAAATCAGATTTCAGTAATAGCTCGTCTGAGAATTTATCGATCGACAAACATCCGAGTGTTATATCGAAAGTTATTGATGATTTCCAGACAGATGCAACACTTCTATTCACTTATGGAATAATATTTAATTAATCGAGAAGATAATTGAAAATACTAAGGATTAGTTTCATGATGGTCGATTTCACGCCTTAACTACTTAATCAATCATCATAAAATTATGTAGACACATTGTCAGTGCTACAGAAAAAGATATAGAGTACCTTTTATAGAGAAAAAAATACTGTTCCCGAGGGACGAAAATTAGTTTAATGTCGTCGATTTCACGCCTTAACTACTTAATCGATCATCATGAAATTTTGTAGACACATTGTCAGGGGTATAGAGAAGAACATAGGGTACTTTTTATCTGAAAAGAAATACTGCTCCCGAAGGATAGAAAACATTAATTTAATGTGGCCAATTTCACGCCTTAACTACTGAATCGATCATGAAAATTTGTGGACAGCTTCTGAGGGGCACAGAAAAAGACATCATCATCACCATAAGGTCGTCAGCCCTAAGACTGTTTAGACACGTATCGCCACTCTTTCCTATCGTGAGCTAAACTGAGTCCATCTTCGTATTTCCCTAAAACTAGAACATCCCACATCCTTAACTATATGCGAACAGTAATCTAACCTAAGTCTACCTCTATTCCTCTTAACTCCTTTTTCTGCCTCTAATATGTCTCCAACTAGACCTTTATGCCTGAGAAGGTGTTCTACCAACCTATCTCGCCTATTGTTTATTGACTTACATAAAGTCCTCTGTTCTATTCCTTCTAATAGCCCTTCATTTCTAACCTTTTCTACCGAAGTTATTCTCATCATTCGCCTATAAAACCACATTTCGAAGGCTTCTAACCTTTTCATTTCCGCCGCGCCCACTGTCGATGTTTCGCACCCGTACAACGCCGCGTCCCAAACATACACCTTTAGCAACCTTTTTCGAATTTCTAAATTAACCGTTCGCAAGCATAAAAGTAACTTCTTTTTATTGAAGGCGATACGACTTTGCGCTATCCTCTGCTTTATATCCCTACTACTCCTTCCGCCCTGACTTATCTGACTTCCTAAATATCTAAAATCAGTCACTTCTTCTAATTTTTCGTCTCCTACCTTTATATTCGTTTTTTTCCTACTTTTCTTTCCCTTGCATACCAGTATTTTAGTTTTACTTTTATTTATTTTCATACAGTACTGATCTGTCAGGACCGCTTCCATCTTATTTAAAGCTATCTCTAGGTCCTCCTTGCTAAATGCTAATACTGCTATATCATCTGCAAATATAAGCATACTAATCTTTTGCCCCTGTGTATCTATCCCTACAGTTGTACTGTCTTTAATGATGTTGATCGCGTCTTCGATGTTTAGATTAAAAAGTAGCGGTGACAGTATGCATCCCTGTTTGACTCCCTTCCTAATATTTACTTCTCTACGTTGCCTCCCTAGCCCTATAACTGCCTGTTGGTCTTTATACAAACGAAGTATCACTCATCTATCTTTGTATCTCATCCCTACATTTTTAAGTATATTTAACATCTTGCCCAATTTAACATTGTCAAAAGCTTTTTCTAAATCTGCAAATCCCATGTACGCACTCTTTCCTTTTTCTATCGTTTTCTCTATTATTACCCGTAAAGCTAGAATGGCCTCCCGCGTTCAACTGTTTCTTCTAAACCCAAATTGATCTTTCTCTAATACTTATAGGAATGGGAAGTTATGTTAATTGTTCTAAATGTCTCTCACCCATCCGCGCCCCTCTTTTTAGGTAATGTTACTACTACGTTCCGTTTATAATCCTCTAGGAGTTTCCCCGTTTCGTAAATGTGACTAACTAGCTGATACATACGATCTCTAACCTCTTGTCTTGCATGTTTTAGAAATTCCCCCTGTATCCATCTATACCTTGCGCCTTATTATTCTTTAAATTTTTTCTCTTTTTATGGGAAAACCAAGCTCATCTATTTCCACACAATATTCCTTCTCTAATATATCTCGTAACTCAGGGCATGCGTAGAGGTTCTCTAAATATTCTTTCCACCTATCTGCCTTTTCCTCATTTTCTATCAAGATGACCCTTGCCTCGTTTCTTATATTATTACTACTGTATCCTACATCCCTAAAATTCCTTTTAATGATATTATACGCCTCATCGGTTTTACCTACTTCAAACTTTTCTTCTACTTCTTTACACATCCTATCAATCCACTGTTCCTTAGCTGCCCTACACTTCCTAATTATTTCACACTTTATAGTTTTATATCTTTTTTGCCCTTCTTCGTCTGTGCTGTTTTTGTATTTCCGCCTTTTAATCCTACAATCTCATGTGTTATCCAGGGTTTCCTACTTACGTAAAGGACATAGGGTATTTTTCATCTAAAAAAAAAAGACACCCGAAGGACAGAAAAAATTAGTTGTGGAAGTTGATGATCTTTGATGCGTATTTAGGGCAAGAATGCGAAAGAAGCCACAGGTCAAATCTAGTGCGTAATAATTATGCTAGTGTCTTAAAATCTAATAAAATGCAACAAAAAATGTATGTATTTAAAACTGTGATTGGTTTTTGACAAATCAGTCACAATTCTTTTTTCTGTGTCGTTATCAATGCACCCCTTCCCCTTTAATTCAAGCAGTTCTCAAAGCATTTCAGTCACCATAAATGTCTACTAGTTTCTTCAAAATTTTGGAAAAAATTTAGAAAACCATCGACATTTCAAAATATCTGAAATTTTAACGAGCAAATGACTGTCACTCTCCTGAAATTTAGGATTTTGAGTCGAATCTAGTCAGATCGTCAATGATTCCTTCTCGATAGAAGGGATTTGCTTTAAAATGAAATTTTATACTAATACAAACTGATATTCTATGAAGATATTTGTAAATTTGAAATATTAAACTCGAATGGTACAATGTGAGCCCTCTCTTGGACTGTTCTTTAAGTTTCGATGTTATCTCACAATACAGTTCACTACATACGACCTAGCTTTGACAACCAAAGAATCAGTTTAATTCCGCCACTAAAACATAGGTGCCAGCATGCATACCAATCGCAAATTCATTAAAGAAAAACAGTTTCATTCATAATTCAAAAACGAATTATTAGTGTACACGTGACGTACGTAGTACACACGTACTACAGGGACATATCCACACAAACGGAATAGTAAATAGTACTCTTTTTTTGTTAAAATCATAAGTAAACGTCCTGTTTACAAAAATTAAGTTGATAAGATACGTTTTTAATTAAAACTAATCGTAGGTGATCACGGAAGTTGTTTATTTATTGTTGTTATACTTCAAATAAACACAAATAAATTCATTTAACTTTTTAATTAAATTGATTTAACGGAGAAGTTACACAAAAAAATAATTTTAGCATTACAAACCTAATGTCAGGTACAAAGATTATATATAACTTATCATCATCAAATATTATCACAGTATTAAAGCTACAATTATATTTACAAACAAGACATACTGTGACTAAAAAGAAACTAAATTCTTATGTAACCTATCATCACAACAACAAAGTTAAAAAAATTTAATACATTTCTTATATACAACAGTTCTGTAACATTGCAATTTTTTTCCCGAAGTACAAACGATCATGAAACAAGAAATGGTGGTGATTTTGTTATTAACTGGATAAAACGAAAATGATTTTTGCGTACAATACAATACGCTAATTAACACATTCATCAATGTTTTTACGGTACAGTTGTTTGTGCAGTTTCAACTTTTTTAGTTTTTGATTTATGACGCTCTAATGGTATACATATGTAAGACGATGTTTTCATTCTTGGCTTCTTAAAATTACGCAAACTTAACTTCATTCCATTACGTTAACACAAGGGTTGGTTCACACGAAGCGAAGCGACGTGGCGCGATACGCTAAACGGTATTGATTAAACTTCACCACGGCCTCCACATCTTCTGATTTTGATTGGCAACTTCCGTTGAAGAAGGTGACAACGGTGGTGTATAACCTTGCACATGATGCGCGTAATGCATTTGCGAAACGCAATCCAACTGTCTCATGCAAGAGCCGAGGTGTTGGAGCAGCTTCCTACCAGCCGCGGGGTCAACACAGTCTTTCGGTGATGACAAAAATTGGGACACTTCTTGAGCGCAATGTGTAAAACCAGCACGAAACCTGTCCGCATACGACTGTTCAGACGGTAAAATTAACTGATGCTGACGTTTGAGGTTATGTAAGTGGCGCACTGTCAACTCGAGGATGTCCGCTTTTTCAAGTTTCGAAACGTTTTCGCCTTCACTCTGTAGAGCGGTCACCATTAGTTCCTTCAATTCGTCTAAACAACGATTTATCCTAGCTCTCCGTTTTCTTTCTAACATCGGCTTCATAACTTTTCGATATTGGTAAGTACGAGATATCGGCTCCTCTCCATATTCACTGTTCTGCACCATGTATGCTGTCGGTGCCATTTCGATTGTCGCAATAACAAAACACTACGCGTACTAACTGATTTATCGCTGTCGCTTCGTTCACTACGTCGTCGTACAGAAACGAAAACAAAATAACGTCAAACGTAGATAGATTTAAGTTATATACGAAGTGTTAAGTATAAGTGGAGAGGGACAAAAGTGGGGACCAAAGGAACAACCTTCCTTCTCGAGCTTTATGGCCAATGCTCGCGAGGGATTTCTCCGTCTCTGTCTGACGTATCGAAAGCAGCTTCGGACGCGCTTTGTTTATGATGGTACAATGAAAGCACAGCTATGTAAAAGCTGCTTGGGTAGCAGCACCCTTTTTACTAGATCGTGTGACCGTCGACTGTGGGAATTTTTGGACGACAATTAGACCATTACGTGGAGATTGAAACGGTTTTTTGAGGCGGGGAGAAGAAAACAAAACGCAAGGATATCCGATTGCAAAAGACGGACCGAAAAAATTGCGATTTTGTTTCCACTTTTTAATACATATTAGAAACTAACTGATCGTGAAATAAATATTACCTACGTAACGTCACTACACTACATTTTTATCAGTACGTGCTTCATCTTTTTTTTTTTTTAATTATCTGACATGGAATGTCTCGGAATTATACCTACTTACCTACATATGAACAAAAAGTTTCACGTTCATATCTTCCCTGACTCCAACATTTTAAATGCGAGTTGTAACCACTTTATGATCCTAACCCAACCGCTTTTTTGCTTTTTTTCCATAATGTAAATGTTGCAGTGGAAATTATAATAGTTTCGCTTCAAAACTTAAGTCATTGATTACACAGGTCTGCGAAATTTTTTTTTTTTGAAAAGTTTTTTTCTTAAATTGTTAATATTTGTCGTAATCGTCTTAAAAGTAATAGAAAACGATATTTATATGGTATATACCACGTCACATTAACCCATAAATGCTCAGAGAACACATTTCCATTTGAACCCTTGCCACGTAATGGGTGCGACGAAAAAATATTCGATAACCAGTGTTTCTATGTTTTTAACGATGCTCTTTTCGATGGTGTTGGTTAAAAATACCTCCGACAATATTAAAGCATGGAAAAATCGAAAATAAACAAAAAAAACGTGATTTTTGAATTGACTTTTTTCTTAAAAAGTAATTTTTTGTGTCCTTACGATTTTTTTATATGCTTAAAACCTATATAGATCATGACCTCGATATCTAAACATGAAATAATCACCGTTGGTCAAGTCGAAATGCCTTTACAAACTGTTTGATCAAACCAAGTTTAATGTAAAGTGGTGGAAGCAATACTTTCTTCTTTCAAACTCGTATTGATGACATTTTTCACTCCGACTTCCAATTGCATTCTAATTTGGACATAGAAATACCGAATAACAATGATTTTGATTTACCATAAGTCCACTGTCTTAACACTTCAACACATAACCGGCATATTTTATCGTAACCCAGTGTTTATCTTGGTGACACAACTTCATTCTGAAGTAAGCTTAATAAGCATTTTTTACAAAGTCTGTTATATTCAATCTTTGCTTAACTATTGTATATTGTCCGCAAATGTAAAAAAATATATTTGAATTGTTTTTACAACTCCGAGAAGCTATAGTTAAAGATAAATGAAACACAATCTTTTACTACACGTTGATATTATATCTCTCTCTCATCAATAATGGCGCGCTATAAACTATTTTTTTTTCAGGCGGTGTAAACGACGATAGTTACTTTCAGATTATCTTAAATAAACAATATGGTCTATATATCAAAAGAATAAAAAAATGTTCCAGTTAGAAAAGATTTCGGGTTTTCAAGTTATAGAATTTCGACTGTAGCTACGCATTTTTATGATTAAAATAAATATTAATTTTCACAATTTTATGTACAACGTTTTGAATATGTCTAATTGACAATTTGTTGTTTTGGAAAGTGTTTTAATTTTAATTTTACAATAAATTTCCATCAAGCATCAAGCAGAAGTAGATTCAATAAATCATATCAATATATGACATTTTAGTATTACTTTTTAAACAACACATTACGCGGAAATGACGTTTATGCTTATTACACGTTACACATTATGCTATTTTATGAGAAGTGCGGATATTTTTTTGAGATAATTATAAAGTTGAAGATAAGATTTCTTTAATCAGATGGCAGACACACGTAGTGTTTGCATAGTAAAATTTTGGATTACGCAACAATAACATGTTTGTAGGTAACTTAACAATATAGTCATTCGCACTAACTATATATAGACCAACAGACCTACAATAAATAGAACAAACAATATCTACACAATGAAGTAAGTAAATAAATTAAGGGAAGAGACAGTTTAATTTCACAAAAATCATTAAAACCTTGCTATTTATTACCTCCTTTGGAATGATTAGATTCAATTTTTACGAAGGTGTGTGTGTGTACCGACTTATTGTGGTTTAGGTTATGGCATGAATTAGTTTTTTCGGATTTATCTCTGATTATTAGGTATTAATCCCTATTTGGTATAAAGTACACATCGAAGTTTAAATTGTTTTTTTTATACATAGGTACTTATAGATATATATGTTAGGCCCGAAGACCGAAAACGCTCAGTGGCCGGAAAAACGGCCACATCGCGTTCTGGCTGCCTTCGAACGCACAGAACGCGTTTTGGCAATTATAAGTAATTTAATATTGTTGAAATGATTCGGCGAGAAAAACCAAACCCATCTTTGGTATCTAATTATAGTTGTCAATAATTGAATTGTTTCCTAAAAACTGAAAAATAAGAAAAAGAAGTTTCTAATTTATGGAGTTTTGTACTTTTTTATTTTGAATCGTTGTTCGTTGAAAATATATAAATTTTTCTTAACGATTTATTACTCCAATCTATTGTTTCTTTTTTAACGCGGCGGTTGAGTACAACCGAGGAACAAGGAAGACAAATCTTCATTTACGAACCAACCCCAAAGCTGCAAATTCGTTTGTTCCTTATGTACGTCAGACTCTTTGTTCACATAAGTACACAAAATATTGTGGCGTGTAAGTTCCAGTAGTTCTTGAATGTCAAATGGATCCATGCCGGCTACTGCATACAATAACAACAAATTATTTTACAAAACATATATATATATATGTGCAACAGGTATCTCAGGACGATAATGAGTGGTATTCTCCTATTAAGAAACTGCAAAGTCCCTAGTCACTGGTGGTAATAAATAGCGTGGGCTGTGGGCGCGGTTGGTAATGTTCTTGCTCGTAACAATGAAGATTCCCATAATGGCTGGGCGGTACTCGGGCTCTTATTGTTTGACTCCTTGAAATCTGGTCTCCTATCAACGTCAACTCTCGAGCATTCAATTTGGATTACATATGCTAATCGAACCGTCTGATTACTAGGAAGAGTGCCGACTTATGACTAAGTAGGAAAAAGGCGAAAGATGACGCGACGACCTGTCAATCGATCCAGGGTTTGCTTTTCATTGCTATGCAAAGTAAATAGTTAAACCAATGTAGAGGTAATTTAGAATTACATGAACCTTCGTTTTGGGTTGCACAGTGGCATAACTCATCCGCCGTCTTGGTGAAACTCGAACTCTATCCCTGCTGTACGGCGACTGAAGGGTTTACAATGTGAATGCGATAAGCCCTGTCCCTCGCGGATCTGAAGTTCTGAAGGTCCATGTCATTCTAAACTACCTGTACTTTACTGTTATTTATTGCAATTGCTGCGATATTTTGAAGATGAGTCATAGTCAGAATGGTATAAGTTCTTGGTCAATCGTTTTTTTTTAGAAACTACCGGACGTAGATTCGAGATTTCAATCTTTTAGATCTCATCAGCACGTCATGATCGGTTCCGATAAATTATATGTTAGGTAAGGGACTTACTAAAAGGTATCGATTTGTCGATCGACGACGCATTCATGGTACGAACGTATGCCCAATTAGTAGGAACAGTAGATGCAAGTCCTTAGCCAGATATTTATCGAAACTATTGATAATTGCTGACCAAAAGGTTACTTATTAAGAGTTTATATGTTCATATATCTCTTGTTACTAATTTGGTCGAGAACTAATAAATTTTTTTGTATGTGAAAATTCTCTGGTCGTCTATTTTCTTGTAATTATATATAAAAAATGTTGTACCTACACTTATAACTAGCCAAAGAATTTTTCATGACGTTGCCCATTTATGACGTGGGTGGCCGGCACCGAAGCCAGTGAAGGACCAACGCGTGGCATTGCAGGTTGCTCCGTCCAACGTTGCGCTCCGCAATCTGTTCGACATTTAATCTTTCGAACTTTGGTCCTCGGCTGCTTCGATAGCAATGGGAATTTAATCCCTTGCGGAGCAGAGAATTCGATAACGGGGCATATTTAGCACGGGCGCAGGTGCTCGCTCACCTGTTGCACGACCATTCGCTCACTTTCGCCCGTTTCTCCGTACGCCTTCGCCGATACCAAAGAGGAGGCAGCATGTGTCAAGAAAGTCTATTTCAAGCCTTATTGCTTACATAAGTAATCAGTGAGAAATAAAAAATGGGGAAAACAGCGTTCGCCCGTATGGTTTGTTTGGAGAGAGTAAAAATAATCCGGTCATGTATAAATATTGCAAATAGAATCATCTGGTGCTCCTGTTGGCATCTATAGGGTTGTTCGGAAAGTCAT
>NW_020438920.1:1904942-1957522 GCF_000699045.2 Agrilus planipennis | reverse complement strand
AATATTAACAATTTAAGAAAAAAACTTTTCAAAAAAAAATTTCGGAGACCTGTGTTATTAGTGCTTAAATGATTCTTATATTTTGAAAAAGAAAGGTCTTCCTTTTTTTTGTGCCAAATGATTCCGGGAGAAATGTAAATAAATTTCAGTAAAAAGAAAACTACATATACACTCCGATTTACCGGAGTTCATAATAGAACTAATCACCGACCGACACATGGACTGCGGATGACTGCGCTAAAACACGATTTTTTTACTAGCCTATCATTGGGTAATAATTGGCTATGTTTATTATATAAATTGTATTTGAAATTATCTAATATCGATATGCAAACATTAACCATTGATAAACTAATTAATGTTAGCCAGACACAATGTACAATTATACAGGTCTGCGAATTTTTTTTTTTGAAAAGTTTTTTCTTAAATTGTTAATATTTGTCGTAATTGTCTTTAAAAAAAATAGAAAACGATATTTATATGGTATCTACATGTCACATTAACCCATAAATGCTCAGAGAACATTTTTCCATTTCAACCCTTGCCACGTAATGAGTGCAACGAAAAAGTATTCGATAACCAGTGTTTCTATGTTTTTAACGATGCTCTTTTCTATGGTGTTGGTTAAAAATACCTCCGACAATATTAAAGCATGAAAAAATCGAAAATAAACAAAAAGAACGTGATATTTGAATTGATTTTTTGTGTCCTTACGATTTTTTATATGCTTAAAACCTATATAGATCATGACCTCGATATCTTTACAAACTGTTTGATCAAACCAAGTTTAATGTAAAGTGGTGGAAGCAATACTTTCTTCTTTCAAACTCGTATTGATGACATTTTTTACTCCGACTTCCAATTGCATTTTAATATGGACATAGAAATACCGAATAATAATGATTTCGATTTACCATAAGTCTACTGTCTTAACACTTCAACACATAACCCAGTGTTTATCTTGGTGACACAACTTCATTCTGAAGTAAGCTTAATAAGCATTTTTTATAAAGTCTGTTATATTCAATCTTTGCTTAACTATTGTATATTGTCCGCAAATGTAAAAAAATATATTTGAATTGTTTTTACAACTCCGAGAAGCTATAGTTAAAGATAAATGAAACACAATCTTTTACTACACGTTGATATTATATCTCTCTCTCATCAATAATGGCGCGCTATAAACTATTTTTTTTTCAGGCGGTGTAAACGACGATAGTTACTTTCAGATTATCTTAAATAAACAATATGGTCTATATATCAAAAGAATAAAAAAATGTTCCAGTTAGAAAAGATTTCGGGTTTTCAAGTTATAGAATTTCGACTGTAGCTACGCATTTTTATGATTAAAATAAATATTAATTTTCACAATTTTATGTACAACGTTTTGAATATGTCTAATTGACAATTTGTTGTTTTGGAAAGTGTTTTAATTTTAATTTTACAATAAATTTCCATCAAGCATCAAGCAGAAGTAGATTCAATAAATCATATCAATATATGACATTTTAGTATTACTTTTTAAACAACACATTACGCGGAAATGACGTTTATGCTTATTACACGTTACACATTATGCTATTTTATGAGAAGTGCGGATATTTTTTTGAGATAATTATAAAGTTGAAGATAAGATTTCTTTAATCAGATGGCAGACACACGTAGTGTTTGCATAGTAAAATTTTGGATTACGCAACAATAACATGTTTGTAGGTAACTTAACAATATAGTCATTCGCACTAACTATATATAGACCAACAGACCTACAATAAATAGAACAAACAATATCTACACAATGAAGTAAGTAAATAAATTAAGGGAAGAGACAGTTTAATTTCACAAAAATCATTAAAACCTTGCTATTTATTACCTCCTTTGGAATGATTAGATTCAATTTTTACGAAGGTGTGTGTGTGTACCGACTTATTGTGGTTTAGGTTATGGCATGAATTAGTTTTTTCGGATTTATCTCTGATTATTAGGTATTAATCCCTATTTGGTATAAAGTACACATCGAAGTTTAAATTGTTTTTTTTATACATAGGTACTTATAGATATATATGTTAGGCCCGAAGACCGAAAACGCTCAGTGGCCGGAAAAAACGGCCACGTCGCGTTCTGGCTGGCTTCGAACGCACAGAACGCGTTTTGGGTGTTTTTAAACGCTCGCAACGCATTCTGGTAACTGTTAAACAGCCGGAACGCGTTTTGTCAGTTGTTGAACGCTCACAACGCGTTCTTAATGTTCGACTTGTATTATTTGCCGCTTTCTACCTGCGTACAATGAGATTTATATTGTACTTATAAAACAAATCAATTTCAATCCATTTTTCAATTTTTACGAAACAATTCAATTATTGACAACTATAATTGGATACCAAAGATGGGTTCGGTTTTACTCGCCGAATCATTTCAACAATATTAAATTTCTTATAATTGTTTTTCAGTTCTAGGAAGAAAGTTACACTGAACACTTATATTGTCGAGCATATAATATATGAATGGATGAAATTTTAATAACCTTTTGTAATTTTAAGATTTTGTCAACTTACCTAAACAATAGGTGTACGGTTATTAGCTATTGTTATAAACTGAAGGTACTAAAATTGTACAACTTTAAAAAATGAAAAATGGATTGAAATTCATTTGTTTTATAAGTACAATATAAATCTCATTGTACGCAGGTAGAAAGCGGCAAATAATACAAGTCGAACATTAAGACCGCGTTGTGAGCGTTCAACAATTGACAAAACGCGTTCCGGCAGTTTAACAGTTACCAGAACGCGTTGCGAACGATTAAAAACAGCCAAAACGCGTTCTGTACGTTCGAAGGCAGCCAGAACGCGATGTGGCCGTTTTTCCCGGCCACTGAGCGTTTTCGGTCTTCTGACCTAACATATACATTTAGACACTAGATAGGTATACACGGATAAGTCTTACCACTATCAGGTTCATTTATTTAATATTCAATTATTTATTATTAATTGGGAAAGACATGAGGAAGATTTTACGTTTATTATAGATGCCAAAAAAACTCATTGGAATAATTCTATTTGATGGAAGAAAATAATTTTAATTTTCTAAATTATGGTATAAAACAAAGCCGTCATTGTGCTTATTTAGCGACATACTCTGGTCATTGAGTAATGGAATTGCAAATAAAATGTTACTTACTTTGAAATATAAAAAGTATTGTATCTATATGAAATTTTAAATATACAAAACCCATTAAAGCATCTTGGGCGTTTTTTTATATATGGGGTCGTCCATGAATTGCTTTTGCAAATAAGGGGGAGAGAGGGAATTACTTAGTGTGAAGAGACGTGACAAGAGGAGAGGTGATCTAAGGAAATGCCATGTTTAAAGTTCATTAATTTTATTTTAACGTTTTTCTTTACTTCTTAAAACTTTTCATTACTATAGAAAATCATTTTCATTGCTATTTCTAAACAAAAGAAATCGTTTATATGGGGGGAAGAACTAGCTTTTGTGACGTAATATTTATTTGGGGGGGTTACTGAAAGTGTGACCTACAAATAATGGGATGAAGAGGGATGAAGAAGGAGCAAGGAGACCAAAAAGTTGAAATTGTGAGTGACGTATTTCATGAGTGACCCCTATGAACAAGTGCTTGATTTATAGAAACAAGAACATAGATTTCATAGATTTCCGCGCGGATGTTGTCATCGCAATGACGTTCAGTATTTTGAGTTACGTTAGAAAATAAGACAGTATATAGTGAATGAGTGTATAACATAGAGATGACGCCACTAGGCCTACCTTGAGGTGACATTCTATAGTACCATCCTTGGATAGCTTGTAGCTATAGTTTCAGCCCGATCTCCTTGCTAGTGTAGGTTTGACAGCACGCTGAACAAGACGCCTCTGTGGTTTTCGTAAAAATGGAAAAGCAGGAAAATCGTGCTGTCATCAAATACTTTTATTTGAAGGGGTTAACGCCGAAGGAAATTAAAAAAGAGATGGACTCAACACTGGGGACATCCTCCCCGTCATATTCAACCGTTAAGCAGTGGGTTTCCGAGTTTAAAAAGGGTCGTGTGAGCACCTCTGATGGGCCTCGCTCAGGACGCCCCGTTGAGGTCACAACTCCAGATATGATCGAAAAAATTCATCAAATAGTGCTGGGAGACCGCAGATTGAAAGTGCGTGAGATAGCTGAGACCTGTAAGATGTCATATGAACGTGTGCAACATATTTTGCACCAACATTTGCATATGGAAAAGCTCTGTGCAAGATGGGTGCCGCGTTTGCTAACAGTCGACCAAAAATTGATTCGAAAAAACATTTCTACCGCAAATTTGTCATTGTATAAGCGTAATCCAAGCGAATTTTTGCGTCGATTCGTAACCGTTGACGAAACGTGGGTCCACCACTACACTCCTGAAACCAAAGAACAGTCTAAACAGTGGATTGGACCAGGGGAACCAACTCCAAAGAAGGCAAAAACAATTTTTTCGGCGAACAAGGTTATGGCTACTGTTTTTTGGGATGCAAGAGGTATTATATACATTGATTACCTTGCAAAGGGTAATACTATCACTGGTCAATACTACGCAGACTTATTGCAACGTTTGAGCCACGAGGTGAAAATTAAACGACCTCATCTGGCGAAGAAAAAAATCTTGTTTCATCACGATAACGCACCAGCGCACACGTCAATCGTTGCGACGGCTAAAATCAACGATCTAAAGTTTGAATTGATGCCGCACCCTCCTTACTCTCCAGACCTAGCCCCGAGTGACTATTTTCTGTTCCCTAATCTCAAAAAATGGCTTGGCGGTAAGAGATTTGCGGACAATGAAGAAGTAATCGAAGCTGTAAATGGTTATTTTGAGGAGCTTGACGAATCAGTCTATAGAGATGGCATTAATAGACTGGAACACCGCTATGAGAAATGTATCAGCCTTGGAGGAGGTTATGTTGAGAAATAAAAAAAAAAAATTTTTAAAAACCTTGTTTTTCTTGGTCAGGCCGGAAACTTATCAATCCACCCTCGTAGATATCATTTTCATACTAATTTCATAAAGAGCCAACACAATACGTTTGGGTGTTTATTTGTACGTAAACTTTGGAACCTCAGAACGGATTCTAAAAATTCATCGACTAATAGAAATCTACACAATCCCTGTGCAGTATAGGTTCTACTTTGCTTTGATAAAAATACGTTATCAATTCAAAGTCTCAATCGGTACATGTCAATCGAGTCAGAAGAAAAACCGTTGCTGGAGACTGGTTTATATTGTGACATACCGCGCTGACCAAACAGTTGGATATATAGTATGTTAAAATAATTGGTGCATCCGAAAGGGCCTTGTATTAATAAAATTAACTTCCTGGCCAAATTGTTAGTCATTAAAATTTACAGGTTTACAGTTAAAAATCTATTTTGTCGGTGAAGTTATGGAAATACCTACGTAATACTCAGAGGGTTACTTGTTCCATAAAATTTTATTTGCTTAATTAAAATTATCTGTTTTAAATCCTACCTGCATGCCCCAATATATAGATCGTGAGAGTACAACTTGCTAAATCCTTGTCCGAAACCATCACTCAACACATCCTGCAAAAATAGAAAAAATTAGATAAAATTGACGTAATTAAATCAATTAAGCATGGACGAAAAAAAATGTAAATATACATCGAAATAAACGAATGTATAGATAGTATGGGAGACAGCTATAATTATGTAAAAATCTACTCTATAAATATTCATATTCAATTTCAAGATTTTACAAGAAGACGATCCTGTCCCTCCACCAAGCATCAAACAAGCACTTGATGCAGCGAAACTATTAAAAAAATACTTTTTATATAATGAAATTGATTCAGCAGTATCTCAAGATATGAGTAAGATACGGAACAAAATACGATTAAAATATTGGAGCAGCAAAAATCATCAGACGAAGATAACAGGCTATGCGCAATGTGTGAATAATAATGTTCGTGTGCAAAATGTGTACTACATTGGTAAATGCATATTATTATAGAATAGTAAAATAATATCTTTTATTTCTCTCCATTTAACGACCACTCTTTATAACGCCGAAAAATGTTCAGTCCCTTAAGTGTCGTTATATAGAGTTTACACTGTATTTAGATTAGAAATACGTCGTGTACCCAGTTTGGGATCTGGTACCCGGAGAATCCGCAACTTTTTTAGGATCTGACTGGGTACATGGTACATTTATGTATGTAGTTATAGTTATAGGTAACTGCATCTGTTCGCAAATTTAAATATTATGAAGTACACAGATAGATATTGCTTATTTGACCATGAACGATCTCGTTTGCCTATTATTTTGACGACATAAACGACGAATGAAAAGACAGAAAAAACATGACGGTCTGCGGCTCACATTCAATTGTTGTAGTGAAGCCCCTCGGAGGCTCCAGCCTTTGTGTCTTCAATTTATTCCCATTGTGAACGTAGAAAGAGGTTCTTCAATGGATTTACGCGCGTGTATTTGAGTATATATACTACGTACATAAGCGAAGGCCAATAATAATGTGTTGCATATGGCGACCCCAAAACACCTTTATTGTAAGTACATGGCACAATTTTAAGGGAACAGTTGTGGCAGATGAAGTTGATATGTTATCTGAAAGGGGAAGGTATCTGCGGCGGTAATAATTATAAAATTAGCCAGAAGTGGGTTGTTTTACGTAAGGGGCCNCCAATTTTCTTTTCTAGTTTCAAATATAAAGTTTTCAAAAGAATTCCTAATTATTTTATGGGTGGTCATCATTAAGTTGTTATTAATTTTTTTAACGAAAGACGTAACATACATATTAAAAAAAAAAACATTTCACGATAGGCTAGTTTAGACTGTTAATAAAAGGGTTCATTGTTGCACATCTTTCATCTCTTTTCGTGGCGTCAGCTCGCGAATACGTCTGTCTCGTTTTTCAGCTTCATTTGTTCCTTTCGCTGCTACCTAAGACCACCAGGTGCCCCGAGGCGAGCATAAGCAAGTAAGTTAGTAGAGGAAGACGTAGAGAAAGAAGGCATATGTACGCGGTTGTCGGCCGTAGTAGCCCGTGGGAACGTCGACTAACTTCACATCCCACGAACAAGGATCCGAGTTGGCTCGTGCTTTGTTTTCATAGCTTGGCACGATACAGGCGCGGGCCAGGCAGACGACTACCGCGATGGAATATCTGATATGGTCGGTCGGAAAGGCTTCACTGTGTGCGTACGCTGCGTCGTGCACACGTCCAAGGGGGCCGTGTGACGGAATGTTTCAATGACTACCGTTGGACGTGTGTGACGCAATTGAAGGACGAGGGTTAAAGAGCCAGAACACCATGGGGAGCCCTTGCTTTTAAATTGAGAGGGTGAAGGAATTTCTATAATTTTCGACAAAAAGATCAAACAGCAGATGTTTGTTACCTACTTAATTATTATAACATCACAGTTTTTGAAATCGCAGAATTATTAGTTACAATCAAAATTCATAGATAGACTCAAAAGCTAAAACAATTATCAAGTGTAAAAATTAACCGAAAGTTGTTTTGACCAAGGATGCCTGTTAAAATCACTATTAACTGCGAAAATATCGGGTAATAGAGATTTCGACACTAACCGGGTTCAATGTCATGGTCCATGGAATTTTAAAGTTCCAAATTGATATCACCACTTATCGTACCTTTAGCAAGAAACTATGAAATAATTAATCTATAAATTACGACAAAACAGCCTGCAAAACAATATCGAATTGATTTACACCAGCTGTATAAAACTAAAACCTACAAGATATTGCGGTGTATTAATAAATGCCTATAATCCAAAATTCTTGGAAAACGATTTGATAAGCTTCACTTATTAGATGAACCCAAAGCTAAAGAAACTATGGATTCCATTTCTTTCTTATATTACAATGTGTAAAAGATCAGAAACAAAATGAGGTTGTAAATATTTTCATATAGAATGATTGATGTTAATCAACAATAAAATTATTTGCAACCCTATTTTGGCTCTGATCATTCACACTAAACAAGCTATATATTGTCACTAGTGTCTTTCTTGCGATTAAAACGGGTGACAAAGGCAAATAAGGAAGTATATAGAAGAATTATTGGTTGTTTAACTAAAGAAAGGAAAACTATATTTCAAACAGAAAAATATGAACCATACTCAATCTTCGCAGCTGGTAATATAGTGCAAACACCATTATTAGACTAGAAAAACTCCAATATTCAAAAAATGGGTAAATGCTTGCAAGGTTTTCTTAAAAAATATTTTATACCTACTTAAGTAAATGTAGAAAATTAAAAAAGTATTACAAAAAAGTATTTATTTGAAAAAGTATCTTGAAAATACGAATTTTGCATTTGGTATTTAAAATACAAAAAGGCAATCTATTTTGTATTTTACATTTGAAGTAATAAATCAAAAAGGTAGTTGCATTTTGTATTTAAAAACTTTTAAAAAACCATTTTGCACATCGCTAGTGACCACAATTTGCTTAATATTTTCAAAATAAACTTATTTTTATATTTTCTGGTAATGGTAGTAATTTTGCCACTCATTAACTGGGATATTTTTTGTGCACCGTTTTTACACCCCTTACGTTGTGGCTTTATCACGAGATGCACTCTGCAGTGCCGCCAGATGTTACTTTTCAAATATTGTCGTGATGAAACATATCCCAAGTTGATAATAACATTGAGGAAATTACTTACATCTCTTATTTTTTAATTTTATCAGTTAATGTTTGATAAGGTTGTTACATATAAAAAATTTACATTGTGTAGCCATACGGAGAGTAGCAACATACGTAAAAATGATTTTATAACAATTGAGTCTGTATAACTATATCCTGGTTAAATTGATAATGAGTAAAACGTTTGCTAAACCATTTGATAGCTCATTAATGTACAAGGTCTGCTAATGTAGCAAAATACTCACGCGTACATCTCATCGTTTATAAAGTGCATTAGTCATCGTTGTATTATTAAACGAATCAACATGATATATGTAGCATAAAAGTACCTCTCTTCTGTGCAAATACAAAAACATGTATTCCACTTTAAAGTCATAAAAAAGGTGATAACGTGTCGACATGCTTTAAAAGATTTAAGCTTTTTGATAAAGTTTTATAGCCGAACTCGTCTACCCAATTACGGAATACCTTAAAAATTAGATGGCAAGAAGGGAAAAGAAATCATTTTTAAACAGTCTTTCGAGATGGGCCTTCTGCGATTATTGCAGAAATTAATAGAGGGGATGTTTTAACGGTACGTTTTCGATTGCATGGTTAGTTTTTCTGCTAGAGGTAGTCAAAGTTTACCAATATTGAATTATTTTTCTTCAATTTTAAACACATATAAGAGTCATGAAGGTCTAGTCAGAGACATATTAGAGGCAGAAACAGGAGTTAGGAGGGGTAGAGGTAGACCTAGATTAGATTACTCTTTGCAAATAGTTAAGGATGTGGGATGTTTTTGATATAATAGAAATACTTCTCATTAAAAAAACGAACGATGAGGATGGTGTGGATAAAGAAGGTTAGAAATGAGTAGGTTTTAGGAAGAGAAGACGAAAAATTAGAAGAAGTTTTTAGTTATCTAGGAAGTCAGATAAGTCAGGACGGAAGGNAATTACAACACCCCTTATAAACCTCTTTTATACTTTTTACTTCAAAACTTTTCTTTTATTTATGCTATTTCCAAAATCTATTTCTATTAGTTTTATTGCAACCGAACGTGTCTTTGTTACAGGCCGACAGTGCCCTTGCCTCAAGTTTTTTTATTATTATTATTATTTTCAAAAGTCAAGTTCAAAAAACTGCACAAACCCCTCTACAAGAACACGTTTGGTCAACCCCCAGAAAGTGGTGGGAATTTAGAAATATAAGATAGTATCTAGACAGAAAAAGAAATAGAAGAAGAAATAAAGTAACAAACAGGAAAATTTATAAGATTTAGAACATTTTTGTAATTGAAAAATACAACATATAAAAGTGCAAACAGTACCTTATTTTAAGTTAAGTTAAGTAGCTTAGGATCCAAGATCCTAACACTTATTAATTTTCATACAATACTGTTTTGTCAATACCACTTACATACTATTTAAAGCTATCTGGCTATCTTTAATTCCTCCTTGCTAGATACTAATACTGCTACATCATTTACAAATCTATGCATAATAACATTTTGCTCCTATATTTATCCCTACAGTTGGACTACTAAAATGTAGCGGTGACAGTGTGAATCCTTGTCTGACTTCCTTTCTAATATTTACTTCTTTACGTTGCTGCTCCAGTTCTACAGTTGCCTGTTGCTCTTTATACAAACTAAGTATCACTCTTGTATCTCTAACTCATCCCTACATTTTTAAGTTTATTTAACATCATGTCCCATTTAACATTGCCAGAAGAAAATACTACAAATGGCGCAGTAAGCGCTATCTGTAGCCTGATGCTACATTTTAGGATTACGTACGCTGCGACGCGCTGATGAGATCCAAAAAGATCGAAATCACGATCCGCGTCTGGCAGTTTCGACAGAATACAGACCACTTCGAATTATTTTATTGTCAGAAGCTTTTTCGAAATCTGCGAATCCTATATCCTTTTTCTATCGGTTTCTCTATTGTTATCCGTAAAGCTAAAATGGCCTCCCGCGTGCCTTTATTTCTTCTAAACCCAAAATGATCCTCCCCTAAAAGTTCTTGCGCCCTTTTTTCCATTTTTCTGTGTGCAATTCTAGTTAAGATTTTTGGCGCATGGGAAGTTAAGCTAATTGTTGTAAATGTCTCACCCCTATTCTATAGGTGCTAAATAATTATTAAAATAAGTTTGATTCACAAAAAAAACTTGAATAAAGGTATCCAAACTTAGACGACTATTCCTACAATTTTAATATTAGGTATACGTATCGCTATTATAATTCACTTTAATTTGACCGGTTTCTTTTTGAACACGATTTTATTCTGTGACTTTTCTTTGCTACTTTTTGCATTCTTGCTCTTTAAATTCTTTTGACTTTATAACAAAACTTTCTTTTATTTGATTCATTTTACCTTTGTGTCTTGGAGACACTTGTTGATAGTTTTTCTTGTAATAGTTCCAGTTATTGTATTATATGCTACCCAACAAGGAGCAGCACCAGCATTCACTATACGTCATTATTACTCTATTACCTGACAGTTCACTCAATACATTTTGTTATTATTATACTGTTAGGTAAATTACTGCAACAATTTACACAAAAAGAATGGTATTTTTCCTTACACTTTGTATTCACCTCTTATCGAAAGAATAGGTAGGTACTTTATTGTATTATGTCTGCTCTTCTAGAATAGTCGGTATGTCAAAAAGAAAGAAGTGCCTTCATTAGATAATGTCATTTGAATGAAAAAACTAACAAATAACTGTTTCAAAATGTGGAAACAAGAATCAAGTTTTTAAAAACATAGCAATTGATCACCGCAGATGTGATTTTTGAATTGACAATGGAAGAACATTCTCAATAATATTAGAAACGGATGATTGTGAAATGCCCGTTTAATCAGAAGCAAAGAAACAATTGTAAAGTAAAAAGTACCACAAAAGAATAAAATGTGCTTGCTTATTATTGCAATAATCAATTTATTATCAGTTTGTGCTATGCTTGAAATATAAATAAATTGAAAAATTATCTTCTTTCTTATTTGTCTCTTTGATGTACTTATCAGTAATCAGTAAGAATGCATTAGTAAACTAATCTTTGAATCAACGTTACCCATTACACATAACCTCAAATTAATGAGGAAAATAACAGCTGCAACAATTTTTCCTTATTAATTTGAGGTTATCTGTAGTGGGTAAATCAGGTGAGAAAGAGTGAGGTCGCGGGCCGAAAGAACATTAAGCCATAAGTATAACTCATGATAAAATAATTTTGCCTAGGTCAATTCAGTTTATTCGATGAACGATAGGACGAACCAAATTAATTTGACCTGAATCTGCCACAGGTTAAACCCAATTTTACAAAAAATACTTCTGCTCAGGCAAAACTAGTTTATCCAGAATTCGGGTAAGATTAAAGTCTAATCAGGGTAATTTAAACTAACTGTAACCTAACTATTAGGAGGCGCATAAGATTATAAAGAAGTTAAATAGTAAAATATAAATAAATGATTTGTTGTAATATGCTCCTTCATGATTTGAGAGGAGCATATTAAGAAGTATCGTTTTTCGGCGATGAGGCGGAACCTTATTTTCTTGTCTGTAGATTTGTTGAATATAAATTGAATAATAAATAAATGATGGTTTTGTGATCAAGCTCGGAGAATCCTTCCAAAATAGTGACAATCTAATGAAAATAACTGCTTTAACTGAAGAAATAGGTAAGTTATTTAATTACCAGGCACACAAAAAAGAGAGCCTGTATATTAAATGTGGTGTACGTCCACGTTCGTGTATCTGGGCTAAGCTGAGTGCGGTTTTTATTATGTTTCTCATTCTAATTGATTTACGAGTATATGTATATAGATTACTGTTAATGTAAATCATTCATGCTTCTTATACATAGACGTTCATAGTCGTCGCGTAAAAGATGAATTACGATAATTATACGCTGAGCACATGCGGTATTGTATTCGTATATTAGCATTCGGGAGGACGTCGGTTCGATTCCGGGTCCGTCTGCCTTGGTCCAAGTTTATGGTTTACTTGGATCACTTAGGCAAATGCTGGGGCACTAACATGCCACAGATAATCTTTCATTCTCTTCTGTCTTCATTTCGACCGTTTCATACTTCTCACTTGAACTACCACCCACCCATTCCGACAATTTCTGAAAGGAGGCTGAAGATGGCCTTCTGGTGTAGTCCGGAAGGACTGTCCGCTCGCCAACATTAGTGGCTGGTGTTTTGGAATTTTTTATTCATATAATTGCGATTAACAGTAAGTATAGGCACAACGATTTTATTGCTGTTTTTGGGGTTACGCTATTCAAAAGTAAAAAAGGAACCCTTATAGAATCACTTCGTTGTCCGTCTGTTTGTCTGCTTGTAAAGACCCTTTTTCCCAGGAACGAGTGGAAATTAATTGCTAATACCTCAGGTATGCAATCCCTTGGAGATGTGAAAAAACTATACACTTCTAAGTCAACGCAATCAAAAGATCGCGCCAAGCTGCTCAGCTTACGACATCATTCGCCAGGCAGTCACAGCTCCAAGCTTCCACCATTCCTGAAAGGAGGCTGAAGAGGTCCTTCGCTCTACCTTCCGGCATAATCCGGAAGGACTGCCGGCTCACTAGCTTAGGAATGGGAATGAAACACCCAAAAAGGAGCACGGAATTCACACACTTTTCAAGTATCTAAGACAGAGAGCACGTCGCTAGTCTTACTGATTGGTCCAAACCTGCAATATGCACCGTCGATCAAAGCAAACTCAAATTCCTCTTGCTAATGCCTTACTCAATCGCTAAAATACGCTTTGGAGAATGATTTTGAGGGGAAACATAAAACATACGCGGGAAAAATAGGAAAAATCTTCGATACTCGATTCGTCTGACGGTCGTACTATTTATATAACTCCAATTCTGTGCGGAACCCGATACGCACTTGGTCAATTTTTTAACACATTCCCTCATTTTTTTTAAGATTCTTTAGCGATTCGCTGGAATTTTACATCCGATAGAGCAAATTTGATCAAATCTATTTTTCCTACTTAATTACAAACTCGCCGCCACAACTGCCCCATTACCCTCCATTTTTTGATAAAATCATCGATGTACCTTCAGAAAAGTTCAGAATTTACTTGAAGGGACGTATTTCTTATGCGATATACCATGCTATGCTTTTCTGCATCCTGAACACGAATCCGTAGTCATATTTGCTCCAATACCTTTCTATCTTCAGCGAAACGCTGACAGAAGCTTCAGAAGAATGAAGGAATAAGATGCAAAAAATATCGTGTTTTGGTTATGAGGCTGAAACAATCATTGTGCTCTTTTGCTGATTATGCTAAAATGGATTTATATAGAAGTACCCCGGATTACATAGCGAGAAGAGTCGCAATAAAACATGGGAAAATAATAGAGGAAGCCAGGAAAAGAATGATAAAGATGAGGTATAATAATACTGAATATTTAAGAGAGGGGTATATCAAAAAAGAAAATTTGGAGGAATAAGGCACTAAAAATCGAAACAATAATGAATATGTACATGAGAACGAACGAAAAGAGGCACTGAGTGTAGGGGTATGTCAGTGAGATGGTGAGGGTAAGATGTAGCGAGATGGTTAGACCACTTCAACGAATAATGGACTTTATAGCAATGAGGCTTAGTGGCAGTGTATTTAAAGGGGAAGATGAAGATGAATATGAGCGTTACAGTAAAAAGTTCAGAGCGGAAAATGAATGCAGAGGGTATAGGTATTGGAAGAAGGAGAATGAACAGTTGCGTAGATTATTTAAAAAGGGGGACAAGTCTTTGATACTTGTTTTGAAGCAGTATGAAGAAATAAAAACGTGGGAGGAATAGTAGTAAAAGAGAATGGCAATGGTCTGGTTCTATTGAAAGGAGTAATTACAACCAGAAAAGGTTGTTTGTTACAGGATGGATACGTTTTATTTTGATATTGTAGTATCATCTTCCTTTTACGGAACAACTCCGATTTGGTCGGTTAATTATCGAAATTACCAATGGATGCGGATTTTGAATCAATTTAAACTAGATATTAAGACTTTACTTCACGCTCATAAATGTTTTTCAACGTTCTTTAAAAACATGTTTAGCTTAGGCAAAAATAGACTATGCTGAAATCGGGTTTGGATTATAAGATGAAATATCTTGATTAGTTGTCATCATTTGACATGTTTACGAAGAGGAAATCAATTGGTGATCTTGAATATAATCTTCAGTTTGACCTTTGCGGCCATTTAAATGTCAAGTCATTTATTTTTAATATGAATGGATATTTTTGATCTTAGTAATTGAATAGCGGGAAATTTAATTATCGAAATTCCCCTAAATCCAATTGAAGTTTTGTGTGCTGTACCCCGGTCCGTTACTCCTTTTCTGTCAATTGATGTGTCCGCCCTTCAGGAATTCAATCGTAAGTAAACCGATTACCGAAATTTACATTTCAATAAATTTTTTAATACTATCCGGATAACGTAATTGAAAAAAAAAATGAGGGCTTCTCATCTTTTGTATTTACACTTTTCCTGATGAACTATCTGCCTGCCTATAGACGTATTTAATTCCGTCTATTATCCGAAACATGTTACCGTAAAATTTGTCTATTTTCCGGACTACATTAAAATCTCCGACCAATATGGATATTAGTTTTTCAACTTTTCCGCGTACTACTTAAAAATTTAACGGTAAGCTTTTGATTTTCTTTTGACACGAACCGTCAACTTCCGTAAGTTAATTGATTCCTTTCACTTGTATCTATTAGAAAAAATGAAAGAACTAATAACACGAAGCCAATCAGATAGTCGAAGTAGCACGATTACGTATCCTATGGCTATGTTTTAGTTCCCTTCTTTGGTTTTTAGCAAAATCATCATCAGCAGCAGACAGTGCCGTAGCTGCCATACGATTAGGCAGTGCAGTACGCTAGGGTCCCAAGCGCCCAAGAAGCTCCATTTTGGTAACAATAGTAATAGTCGATGCGGAGTTTCAATTTCGTATTTCGTTATGCAATATGAAATGCATTGTAATTGCAATATGAAATACTTAAGTATAAAAGGTATATGCTAGAGATACCTATCACACACCTCATCCTCAAACCTTATTCACTCACTCACTCGTTTGTATCGCTGACGAACACCAAGAGGGAGTTTGAACGAAGTAATTTTGAAGGAATTGCTTCTTTTATTAAGGTGTAAAGAGGTCTAAGTAAATTCTCCTTCTGAAGTACAAACCTTTGTTCCCAGGAGAAAGTTGAACTAATTAGTTTTACGGTTAGATTGAAAATATTTGAAATTATCTTTTGCCTATTTTGATACACATCTCATCTTCTGAAAGGGCCGCCCACTATAAGGAATGTCCAGAAAGGCGATTTCATGATGGGGTTGTAAGTTACCTTTGATGGGGGGGGGGTTTTAGTAGTTATGCTGCTTGCAGAAGCCCCACACTAGCGTTCGTTTCAGTGGGACCCGTACGCATAAAGCATTCCCATTCCTCCAGTCATTAAAAGAGGAGGATGTAGGGAACCATTAGAAGTGTGGCGACTCACTTCTCTCGTCTTATACGTCCTAACTCTGGTATAGTTCATCAAGCGACCAAAGTCTTCGTAATCATTTTCCTGCAGGCGGCGAAAAGTGTCTAAGGCAGAAAGCGAGGGTGCACCAGCTTTGTTGATGAGTCCAGACGTGCTCTTGGATCGAAACAAGTGCGGCCTACATTTCTCTGCTTCTTAGAGTTCTTCACTATTCGTTAAACTAGTGACCCCACCGAACAATAACAAATGCAACCTCGATCGGTTTTCAGCCCCAGGTAGCCAACAGGACTAACCCTTTCTCAAAGACATGACTTGCTTTGGTAGAATGAAGATTCGGGCTATAGGGCTACTATGGATTCCGGCCTTGAAAGCCTTTGTTCTTACATGACTTGCTGCTGAAAATCCCTCTCGCATCTCCGCATTCTTTATGCCACGAAGTTACAAATAACGATCTACTCCCCCAAATCGACTCCTTCCAACAATCTGATGCACCCGTAGAAGTAACGCACTTCATTTACATAATAGGATCACAGAGGATTCGGAAATTCTACTAATAAACATCGATTCAATTTTACCATCAACTTCCCTTCTCGCCTTCAGTATATGTTCCGACATCTCATAACGTTACTCTTCGATTCTGCTTACAGCCTCGACATAATTGGGTGAGAGTACTCTAACAACTCATTTATCTTGCTCCATACGCTCTAGCTTTGGTATTGTCCACCAGGCGACCAAAGTCTCTAATAGTAAAGCGGAGAACACGTCGTTATTGATCAAAAGGGGTGAAACACGGCACGTCCGATCTGTCTCTTAGCGCCCTTCACTAATCGCTAGAGAGTTGATATGCTTGTAAATATGATTTTTGTGAAATTATCAGTTTTGATAAATTGGTAAAGGCTTTCGCGGCCAGTAGGTAAAATGATGCTGTTCTGATTCGGATCTAAAAGCCGTCGTGTGTTGGAGTTGTTTCCTAACGTTTCGCTAACACGAGTGGCGAACTTCTTCAGAGGTCCTTCCCTCTCTGACGTCGAATGCGGACTGTTATTATAGTTTTCTATGATTATTATAGTTTTGAAATGTTTCCATAGTTGTATCAATTCAAGAAATTTTAAACTTTAGCCTATGAAAGACAGACAGAGCTGAAGCGCTGCAGCATTGCAATTCATGTTTTGTTCAACTTGATTTATCTACTTAATAGTATTAATTTTCAAATTGCCGTAATTTTTATAATTAAATATTAATTAATATAAACATAAAGGCTAACTTCCATGTAGGTCGCATAAAAACATGTAAAAATATTGTACCATTCATTATTAGGTATATACACAATAAAGAACAAGGTAAACTGGTGGAGATTTTTTATTTAAACGGGGCCCTAAAAATATGTGTTATTTACACGCCTAACTATCGGCCTACGCCACTGGCAACACACAATTAGTAATTACACTAAATACAAAACAACAACGCTTACGATAATTCTCGTTTTCAAGCATTTCACGAAGTTCACGATGTTTTTGTTTACGTAACTCTATCTTTAGACATTGCATAACAATGAATTACTTTGTTATTGCACTTTTTGTTTTGTTTTCTGTAACAAAATTGAACGGTTTTGATTTAAACGGTCTGCAGCATGTTAGACATACTAACTTATGATACTGCTAACTGTTCCGGTTAAAACTATGAGACTGGTTACATTAATTAGGGGCAAATATTAAAAAAATATACTTGAAAAAAGTTTAAAATGTACCATCCAATTTAGAAAGTTGAAATGAATAAGCTAGAATTAGATGTAGGCATTAGTGAAGTCCGTTGGCCAGAAGCTGGAGATTTTTGGGATTGGAGTCTTTAGAATAATACGTACAGGAATGTTAAGATAGGAGACGAAAGATTAGAAGAAGTGGCTGATTTTAGGTATCTAGGAAGTCAGATAAGTCAGGATGGAAGGAATAGTAAGGATATAAAGCAGGGAGCACAGGGTTGAGACATCTTCAATAAAAATGTCAATAAGTCACTTCTATGTTCGCGAACGATTAATTTAGAAATTCAAAAAAGATTGTTAAAGGTGTATGTTTGTAGCGCGGTGCTGTATGGGTGCGAAACATAAACGGTGGTCGCGGCAGAAAAGAAGAGGCTAGAAGCGTTTGAAATGTAGTGTTACCGACGAATGTTGAGGATATCGTGGATAAATAACGTTAGAAATGAAGAGGTATTAAAAAAGAATAGGAGAACGGAGGGCTCCATGGAAATCAATAAAAAATAGGCGAAATAGGTTGGTAGGACACACCTTTTCAAGCATGAGGGTGTAGTCAGAGACATATTAGAGAGAAAAACAGGAGTTAAGAGAAGAAGAGGTACATCTAGATTAGATAACTGTTCGCAAATAGTTAAGGATGTGGGATGTTCTAGTTTTAGGGAAATGCAAAGATTACCTCAGGATAGGAATGAGTGGCGGTGTTTGTCTAACCAGTCTTAGGACTGACGACCTTATGATGATGACCCAATTTTCTTCAAAAATTGAAACTTCTCGTTTTACATTAAGTCATTCGATGGAAGTGTGGACAATACAAACTGAACAATTTTGGATACACATTTAGCACTAACTAATCTGTTCTTACGGTAATGACAATACACGATGGACTTCCCATGAATTATAAATATGTAGGGCTTTGCAATAAATGATAACAAGGGCAATTAATTTTGTGTAGGAAACTTTTTCTTTGGACGATGCCGACGAGCAAGTACCGATCGATTCAAGGATTTGTAATTTTGAAAATATAATGATATATCCGAGTTTGTTGTCGTTATAACCCAGATTTTTATCGTTAGCTTGAATGGTAAATTTGTGGAAGTGTTAAAACCTGACGTTACAATAGAGTTGTCGTTATAACCGATTTCGTGATAATTAAGTTCTACTGTAAATTACTATATATAGCGTAATGAACACCATCTTTAGAATATTGCAACATTTTGTGGGATTCATAGTGTTCGACAAGGTCCATAAGGATATCAATTAGTCGAGCTGAATCCATGACGTAGGTACCCCGATAGCCACTCGTGATGATCATGAATGGATCAGACGATTTTGAAAACAAATTTGGATCAAATTTGAAACATATGTTCTACATTCAATGAATAAAAATATATACTAGTAAATAAATGATCAAATTTAGGAATTAAAAATCAGTAAACCAGTTGATGAATTTTTGCGACAAACTATTTACGTAAAATAGCTGTCATATTTACTAAATTTCTTTCTAAATAAGTATGAGCGCAATATAACGTCATATGAACGATATTTCATGTATTCATACATTTACAAAAATTATCTGTAATTTTATGACGACATTACATGAAGAAAAGTTTATGCAAAAAAAATGAATTATTACGATTATACACAAAATTGCATAAACATGCCATAATATTTATGAAGAAAAAAAAGTGATTTCAATTATTAAATCTTTACACCAAATTTACATCACATAAATTGTAAATTTGTTGTAAACTTTTGGTAAATTAAATAAAATAAAACGTCTGACTTGAACAACCGACAGACAGACCGCCGGGTTAATTTCTCGAATTTACAGACATAAAGACAATTTTGTTCTTCAGTCATCAGTTTTCGGTTACACTTTAACGCAATAAGTTGTCACGGAAATTTAAAAAGTGTTGGTTGTTATCCAATAAGTTACAGTTTTCAAAAATGTGAGTTACAAAATACATACATTAGGTATATCGTCTCAATAATAACTTCATGTTATAAAATAATCTTTTCTTTTAGTTATTATTAAACATAAGACTCTGGAATTTTGTTAAAGCGTTAGTATAGCTTTTCAAAAGCATCACTAATGCAAGCTAATAATTCAAGTAATCAAGACCTAGTCTATGAAGATCTAACAAATATATATTCAGTAGAGAAGCTGGATATTATCAACCACATATAATCCAGAATCCAGGAAAACATTAATAATACTACAACATCCTCGTACTTTTGAAGAGAAGATGTTAAAATCATTGTCAAATATGGAGTAAGTTTTGTCAGAAGATTTGGGCAATTTTATATCACTTCAAAGAAAATGAACACAGAAAAACAGTGACAGTGAATATGATATACCAAAAATTAATATATAACCCTTATATATACATAGATTCATATTAACATATTTTTTATAAATTAATCATTTTTATATTCTTTTTGTTAAAACCATAGGTATAATATGTTTCATATAATTTCATAATATACTTTAAAAATGTAAAAGGAATTTATATAAAACATTAATTCTACAATATTTTTTTTGTATATGTATGTAGCTACTGTATAACGTAATACTAATAAATACGAAAATAATTGATTAAAATATTTTAATTGTATACAGTTTGCTAATTTATTTCAAACAATATATAATGAATTGTATAAAATATTACATACAATTGTAAATACAATTCATTATAAATACTTTGAAATAAGCATTTTAGCAAAATGATGTGTACGATTAAAAAATATTAATTAATTATTTTCAAATATGTATATACCTTTCAATTTTTTTACCGTCAATTATTTACCATCATATCATGAGTTAAAATTTATCTAAATATGATGAGAAACATTGCTGCATGTAGTACAGTAAATCTTGCCCTCATATGTGCCTCATAGGTTTCTTCATTTCAATGTCTTAAATGGTATGTCTATTTTACGTAAATTACGAAAGTAATTCAATTTACGAAAAGTTGTCTTCGTGTTTAGTATTCGTTTGACTCATGAAATGCAGACAATATGTTACAAATTTTTACGTTCACAAGGTGAGCAACCTTTACACATGTCGTGATGATACGAATAGTAAATTTTTCGTAAATATGAAGTAAATGTGGCTATCGGGGTACTTCTACGTGGTAATGTAACATAACCAAACAAAACGACGTCCTGACGACACCCAATAAGGTCGAAATCGCGAATCACGTCTGGTACCCGACTGGAAATTAGTTCAGACAACCAGGATTATGATCAGATTTTCCATAATACGGGCATCTGATATGATGAGTAATGAGTAATTAGTTGGGCATAGGCATACACGCTGCGCGTGGACTGCCGTTCCATGCGCCTTGCCTTAACGGTCCAGGCCGCGCCGAACCCGTTTGACACCTTCCTGTATGCTATATGTGTTGAAACAGTTTACTTGATACCAATGATACTTGACATTTTAACAACACTATGACTTAACAATTCAATACGGCGATGGGCCGTGCCGCGTGCCGGACTGTATTTCTGAAGTCCATGTTACACGGCGCGTGGATCGTCAATCCACGCTCCGCGTAACGGGCTTGGCACGAGCTGGAGCGAACAGAAGCATCCTTTAGCTTCTTTTCGGTGACTGCGGGCGTGTGGAGTGCTGATCCACGCTCCACGCGCCGTTTTACATGACCTTGATAGTGACAAATTCCGATTTGATCGACGATTTGGAATTACTTAATGTGGAAACTCTCAACTTCTCGTTAACTGTAGTTGTACCAATAAACTGGACCATCGATAATAGAAATATAGTAGGTTGAGAGATGGGTGAATCTGTCATCCATTATAATTAACTTGTTTATTTATAAATTGCATGTTGCACTTCTACATATGTTCGTATCGTAATCGTGCGTAGATTAGTTTTTTATCTATAAAAAATATTGTTGAAGATATCATAACATGACAGAAACCGATTGTGCATTATTTGAGCTTCAAAACTGTGGTAAGTGTGAGTAAGTGCGATAACATAATTATTTATTGCAAATAATGTAAAAAATGTTAAAAAGTCTGAGGCGTTATCTTAGCCACTACACCTTTATATTACGCGCAGTGACAATGGCTCACGAGCAGTTAATACAGATTTTTTTTATGGAATACTTGAACTTAGTCACCACATATAAAATCTGTGTCAACATTGTACACCTGTACCTACATATACAGTGGGTTTCATTTATTACGACCTCGGTTATAGCGACTATTTTGCTACAGTAACGTTAAGTCTAAGTCCCTTGAATTTAAAGCATACTTTAGTACAAAATTCATGTGGCTATAGCAGCTTCGGATGTAACGCCGAGTTCGGGTTTAGTGACTGTCTGTAATGAATAATTTGTAACAAATCCCTAGTAATTCTATGCAGATATAGCTATCAGAGTCGGCCGTTAAAGACACAAAGAGCTTTCTTATCTTTTGTTTACATCCACAGCAAGTGTAGTGACCTTTACCGTTTGTTTATAGATGTTAGCCAGGTAGGTAGGTAAGCGTGTACGTTAAAATGGTTCAGCTACAAAGTGGTATTCTGAGTAGCAACTGTTTAGTAAACTTTTGAATAAGTATGACTCCTAGAGCAGAGCCGGGCAAACTCAGCTCTTTTGACTCCCGAGTGCTCCTCAAGTATAACCAAGTAGCTCCTCATTGATCCTGCGAGTGCGAGTGAAATGATTCTTTCCATATCTTATCCCTTCCATTTCGTAGGTGAGTCCCCTCTTCCATAGCCAAACCCAATAGTATTGCGAATGTAGTAACGAAAATTTTCGTAGGTATTATTTAAGTTCGGCTTCGCTCATCTACGGGATGAAGGGGCTTGATATTGGAGTGGAAGGGAGAAGAAAAAGAGAAAGCAATATGGATCATGATCATTACTGTTTACTCTCTCGTACTCATTGTAGGGTATGGAGTGACTCAAACTAACCTCAGGTAACGGCTCCTACGAAGTTAAAGTTTGCCTGGCTCTGTCCTAGAGTCCTAGATGCACATTTACTGTTAAAAAAAGCGGAAAACGTTTTCAAATTGAAAAATGGTGAAAACTATAAATACGTGTCTGTATCTCGTTACCATTGCCTGCAACGACTTCCGGATGTAACGACGAAATTAGTGGTTCCTTTGTCGTCGTTATACTTAAAATCGACTGTACATAAATATAACTGAAGTGTCTTTCTGTAATATCGAAATTGTTTTATTGTTCTTAACTATGTTTTACTCAGATTAGGTTAGTTCTGATTGAGATTGTATCTTTGATGTTGAAATAAAATTGAAAAACGTTTTTTAAAAATAAGATATATATTTTAATTTTTAATCAATAATCACGACACATTAATTTACACCGCATAAACTGCGTTTTAAAAATTGATATGACTGATTATTTATTGAGTTTAAACGAAAACGAAATAAGTAGCGGAAATTTTATATATTAATATTCGATGTTGTTCGATTTAAGGATTGATGTCAACAATTAATTCCCCAAAAGATTGTTTTGTTTACCTCAGGGGAAAGGTTAGGAAAGGGCTCATTTAAATTTGATGTGATAACAGTTAAATAGATATATATATTTAAAATACCAAAGCAGGGGAGGTTCAAACTGATTGAGTTTCGGTAAAACAAATCGTAGAATGCATTACAGAGAAAAAAAAATAAATTATTGTTTTTTATTTTATATAAGGAGTTAAGTTCACCAACTCTTGGTTCAGCGTTGACTTTCCTGTCGTGGGCCAAGATTGACAACCAAGTCTTAGTTGGCTTTCCAGTCGTAGGTCAAGCTTTGCAACCAGGCGTGGTCCCAAGTTATATTCTAAGCGTTTGCTATGCTGAGTCCAACATTGGTTGCCAATCTTGGGCTAGTATTATTCACCAACTCTTGGTTCAGCGTTGGCTTTTCAGTCGTGTGCCAAGCTTGGCAACCCGGCTGAGGCCGAAGTTATATTCTAAGCGTTTGCCAGCTGGCTCCAGCATTGGTTGCCACTCTTGGGCTAGTATTATTCACCAACTCTTGGTTCAACGTTGGCTTTCCAGTCGTGTGCCAAGTTTGGCAACCCGGCTGGGGCCGAAGTTATAGTCCAAGCGTTTGCCACATTGGTTGCTAATCTTGGGTTAGTTTTATTCACCATTTTAGTTCAGCATTACTGAAGGCTAATTTGTGTTAGTGTGATATAGGAATATGTGGATACCTGTAGGGAAGAGATTTAATAAATTTCAACTAATAATATAACACTGCAGGGGTTCGCGAATGATCCAGGATTCTCACTCAACTTTCACATCAACTTCTCTTATGTCCAACCTCCCATAGAACAAAAAGGTAAACCAGATGGACACTGATTTTCCTGAAACTCGATGAGATATCTAATGAGTATGTACGAAACGTATGAAGTAACAGATGAACTAATTACTGATGCTAAACATTATCATCATACGGTTATTAGTTCTAACACGGGTTAGACACGCTCCTCCACTCTTCGCATTTCCCTAAAATTAGAACATCTTACATTCCCAACTATTTCTGAATAGTGATCCAATCTAGATCCACCTTAACTCCTGTTTCTGCTTCTAAGTAGTATGTTTCTAGTTCGCCTATTTCTTATTGATTTCTAAAGCGCTCTCTATTTTTCAACTCTTTCTAATGCCTCCTTATTACTGCACACGGTATCCACCTGTAACACCACATTTCAACCGCTTCTAACATTTCCTTTTCCGCCGTCCGGATAGCAAAAATTCACGCTACGTCACTGTTCGTGTCATGTATACACTTTCTTTATTTAAACGAACCTTCAATGAGGGTCCACTTTATGAACTTTTCAAGGTACTTTTTCCAGTATCTTATCACATTTACATAGTACTTATAATTTAGTATTTTCAATTATCTCGTAATAACATTGCCTCAAAGGCAGGCGCGTACCTAGGGAGTTAATTGGGCTTACCCCTCCCCCGAAATTAAAAGAATACCCTATACCAACAGTGACAACACTATAATAGAAGTGAGTGGTAGTGAAGGATCTGTTTAAAGATGAGAAAGTTACTATAATAAGTAGAATTTATTTTAAGAAACATGTAATGGGTAGTGACAGCAAGGAATGGTAATTTAGTAAGAAATGGCCATAAAAGGTCGATGGTTTATGGTAAGGGTTCGAACCTAGCAAGTGTGCCTTTTTGCACGATCGGAAGTAAAGGAGAAATACTTTGACCAGACTGTGAATGAAAAAAATGATTAATTCTAATTGGAAACAGATACGCTGATGTGTGTTAGCAATTTTATATACAATATGTACACATTTTATGAAGAATACATTTAGGTCGAGTTTATATACAAAAATAAACATAATGTAATTCATTTCTAGCCTCCCAGACGAAAATCCTGCTTACGCCCCTGTTAATGACATAAGCGTTTTAAATATGTAATTTAATTCAAAATACGGCGATTGCGATTAAGAAAAGCATTTATGCTATTGTAAGTTTCCGTGGGTCACTTTGTTTAGAGAAGGTTTTGAGGAGGACTTATAAAACGAATGAATAAAACTAGATAACAACAACATATATTTACAACTTAACAACAACTAGCGTAACGAAAAGAGAAGAGACTTGTTCTGCTGAAGGCGGAAGACGAACTGTTTTTCTATTTATGAAAAATGAAAAACTGTTTAACAAGGAAGGAATAGAGAGGGTAGTAGATACGAGCAGGGAAGTATTGAAATATGGAAACTTCAAGATTAGAAATACCAAGAATTGATGGCAGGTCAACCACAGAAGAAACCGATTGTAAAATTGCAATTAGGAAGGAATGATAGGTACAGACGTCATGCGGTTAGTACGCGAAAGATGAAATGTTACAGGGATTATAGGAAAGTACAGTAATAGAATTTTTTAAATAGATAAGCAAGATAGAATAGATTATTTACAAAAGAAAGGAATTTCTATAGACCCTAATCGAAAATAGAAAAGAAATACAGGTCTGACGAAGGAAGCTGGCGAACGGTCGCGCAGGTACTTGCCCATTGATGACCTATTTGGGTAAGTCACTTGGAACCGATACACAAATAAGCTTTCAGTAGGCGTAAATTATAGTATTAATACAGATAGGACAGTANAGGATTTTATTCGAAATACTCACTTATTTTTAAATCCTTAACTAATTATTTTATTATCATTTGCAGTATCATATCATATATATTTTGTGTGACAACTAATTGGCTAATTATTTATTTATTCTGAAAATTGCTTATCAGATAAGATAGTGTAAATATTTAATATCATGCAAACAATCAAAGTTGAAAGTATTGGCAGTTATTGGGTTTGTAAAATGACTTACTTTTTATTTTTTCCTTTTAATTAATTATAGGACCAAAAGCAATTCTACATTGTGTAGTAGTAGTTCTAATGTATCAATAATCATATTACTAAAATTGCATTTGTAATGGAGTGATCATCATTAACCAATACTCTCAATATCCATTAATGTTTGTAATGTAAATGGTAGTTGTTTATCTAATTGACTTATAGTCTTTTATGAAATTGATTGAATGTTAAGACGTCTAATTAAAGGATGGAACTACATAGCGTGCCTGTTTCTGATATATATTCAGGATATTGTAGTTTAATCGGAACTTTCAATGAACAATAACTAATGTTTTGATGATTCGAGCACGTGTAAATGAAAACGTATTAGTATTATTAAGGTCATGGTAAACGGCGCGTGGAGCGTGAATCGGCATTCCACGCGCCCGCTGTCGCCGTGAAAACAAATCAAAGAAACCGGTAAGACGCACCCGGCCTCCCTACGCCGGGTTGAATTTTATTTTTTACATGTTTTTATATGTAACGGGGCTCGTCAGTCGCCCCAAGATTATTGCTAAAGAAATTACATTGTTGGAAAATTAACTCGGAGGACGGTGGTACCCTCACCGAACCTGTTACGCCCGACTTCTTTAATCAATTGGGATACTTCTGTGGGGATTTCTAATAGAGATAATCTTATAGGCGCATCAACTTGGGTACAAAATTCCATCAGTTTTCTTTTCTTATTAATGGAATGCGCTCACTTACGCTTCTCTTTATTTTTTCTTCTACCTCGTCACGTAAAAGAGCTACAATAATGATTTTAGGCTATATAATAGAACCCATCTTTGCAAACAGTGAAACCGGCCGCCACGGTGTCGGCCCTACGATTAGGGCATGTTACTTACTTTGAAACAATGCAAAACGGAGTGGAACGGTATGGTGCCGGGCCAGACAAATCCACGTTGGCCTTTAAGATCATGTTACATGGCGCGTGGGTTGCCAATCCACTCTCCGTGTAACGGGTTCAGCACGGCCTGGAGCAGACAGGCGCGTCCTAGCGGTTTCTTTGATTTCTTTGCATAGCGGCAGCGGGCGCGTGGAATGCCGATCCACACTCCATGCGTTTTGTACATTCCATGGTACACGGCGCGTGGGTTGCCAATTCACGATCCGTGTAACGAATTCAGCGTGGCCTGGAGCGGACAGGCGCGTCCTAGCGGTTTCTTTGATTTCTTTGCATAGCGGCAGCGGGCGCGTGGAATGCCGATCCACACTCCATGCGTTTTGTACNGAGTTTATATACAAAAATAAACATAATGTAATTCATTTCAAAAAAGTGGCGGCGGGCGTTTTAGAAATAGAATAAAATAGTATCAAAAATGTTTCGAAAATAAGAACTAATTGTAAGTCTACATAGAGGTAGACCTAGATTAGATTACTGTTCGCAAATAGTTAAGGATGTCGGATGTTCTGGTTTTGGGGAAATGCGAGGATTAGCTCAGGATAGGAAAGAGTGGAAGTGCGTGTCCAACCAGTCTTAGGACTGACGACCTTATGATGATGTAAGTCTACATATGCTTAACATTTACTAATTGCGAATGCTCGTAGTTTCAATGGTAATTTTAAAACACATATTATACACGTATATTGAAAATAAAGGAGTTATATTCAGTTGATTCAATAAATTAGATTTGAACTTACATGATGTAAACAACTAGCAACTACTGGTTTAAGAAAGAGAGAATTGTTAATAGGGATGAGATACTTTTTTAATGATGGCATTTTACAGTAAATTTTTTCTGACGATGAAAGAATAATTTCTATTATTAACATTTAAATAATTAAAAAAGGTCAAGTAAAAGGATTTTATTCGAAATACTCACTTATTTTTAAATCCTTAACTAATTATTTTATTATCATTTGCAGTATCATATCATATATATTTTGTGTGACAACTAATTGGCTAATTATTTATTTATTCTGAAAATTGCTTATCAGATAAGATAGTGTAAATATTTAATATCATGCAAACAATCAAAGTTGAAAGTATTGGCAGTTATTGGGTTTGTAAAATGACTTACTTTTTATTTTTTCCTTTTAATTAATTATAGGACCAAAAGCAATTCTACATTGTGTAGTAGTAGTTCTAATGTATCAATAATCATATTACTAAAATTGCATTTGTAATGGAGTGATCATCATTAACCAATACTCTCAATATCCATTAATGTTTGTAATGTAAATGGTAGTTGTTTATCTAATTGACTTATAGTCTTTTATGAAATTGATTGAATGTTAAGACGTCTAATTAAAGGATGGAACTACATAGCGTGCCTGTTTCTGATATATATTCAGGATATTGTAGTTTAATCGGAACTTTCAATGAACAATAACTAATGTTTTGATGATTCGAGCACGTGTAAATGAAAACGTATTAGTATTATTAAGGTCATGGTAAACGGCGCGTGGAGCGTGAATCGGCATTCCACGCGCCCGCTGTCGCCGTGAAAACAAATCAAAGAAACCGGTAAGACGCACCCGGCCTCCCTACGCCGGGTTGAATTTTATTTTTTACATGTTTTTATATGTAACGGGGCTCGTCAGTCGCCCCAAGATTATTGCTAAAGAAATTACATTGTTGGAAAATTAACTCGGAGGACGGTGGTACCCTCACCGAACCTGTTACGCCCGACTTCTTTAATCAATTGGGATACTTCTGTGGGGATTTCTAATAGAGATAATCTTATAGGCGCATCAACTTGGGTACAAAATTCCATCAGTTTTCTTTTCTTATTAATGGAATGCGCTCACTTACGCTTCTCTTTATTTTTTCTTCTACCTCGTCACGTAAAAGAGCTACAATAATGATTTTAGGCTATATAATAGAACCCATCTTTGCAAACAGTGAAACCGGCCGCCACGGTGTCGGCCCTACGATTAGGGCATGTTACTTACTTTGAAACAATGCAAAACGGAGTGGAACGGTATGGTGCCGGGCCAGACAAATCCACGTTGGCCTTTAAGATCATGTTACATGGCGCGTGGGTTGCCAATCCACTCTCCGTGTAACGGGTTCAGCACGGCCTGGAGCAGACAGGCGCGTCCTAGCGGTTTCTTTGATTTCTTTGCATAGCGGCAGCGGGCGCGTGGAATGCCGATCCACACTCCATGCGTTTTGTACATTCCATGGTACACGGCGCGTGGGTTGCCAATTCACGATCCGTGTAACGAATTCAGCGTGGCCTGGAGCGGACAGGCGCGTCCTAGCGGTTTCTTTGATTTCTTTGCATAGCGGCAGCGGGCGCGTGGAATGCCGATCCACACTCCATGCGTTTTGTACATTCCATGGTACACGGCGCGTGGGTTGCCAATTCACGATCCGTGTAACGAATTCAGCGTGGCCTGGAGCGGACAGGCGCGTCCTAGCGGTTTCTTTGATTTCTTTGCATAGCGGCAGCGGGCGCGTGGAATGCCGATCCACACTCCATGCGTTTTGTACATTCCATGGTACACGGCGCGTGGGTTGCCAATTCACGATCCGTGTAACGAATTCAGCGTGGCCTGGAGCGGACAGGCGCGTCCTAGCGGTTTCTTTGATTTCTTTGCATAGCGGCAGCGGGCGCGTGGAATGCCGATCCACACTCCATGCGTTTTGTACATTCCATGGTACACGGCGCGTGGGTTGCCAATTCACGATCCGTGTAACGAATTCAGCGTGGCCTGGAGCGGACAGGCGCGTCCTAGCGGTTTCTTTGATTTCTTTGCATAGCGGCAGCGGGCGCGTGGAATGCCGATCCACACTCCATGCGTTTTGTACATTCCATGGTACACGGCGCGTGGGTTGCCAATTCACGATCCGTGTAACGGGTTCAGAGTGACCTGGAGCGGACAGGCGCGTCCTAGCGGTTTCTTTGATTTCTTTGCACAGCGGCGGCGGGCGCGTGGAATTCCGATCCACGCTCCATGCGTTATGTACATTCCATGGTACACGGCTCGTGTGTTGCCAATTCACGATCCGTGTAACGGGTTCAGTGTAACCTGGAGCGGACAGGCGCCTCCTAGCGGTTTCTTTGATTTCTTTGCACAGCGGAGAAGTTCAAGAAGATATAATAAGAACATCTCTTTTTCTTTCTAAAGTGAAACTTTTATTACATCTCCTCAAATTTTTTTTTTCGTCCATCTATCGCATGTTGCATTACAGCCGAGTAGGGGTTAAACTAAAAGGCTATCGGCAGAGTAGCCAAGGCCAATATAGCGGCGCCCATGACTCGCATGAGCCAACCGTGTAGCATTTATATTCTCATTCATTCGTGCAAGTGCATGACAACAACATTTATATACTGTGACACTCAAAGCGAAGATGAAATTATTGATAGAATAACTGAAGTTCAAAATGATTTAACGATTTAAATAGATATTGTTCTCAGTTTTTAACATGCGTCTATCATCTGAATGATTGTGTTTATCATGTATTCCGTACTCTCTTGCGCAGATTGAAATTAAAATTTATAGTTGGATATTTTGTCTACTATTGATTTCCCATCATCGTTCCCATTTTCCAAGTTTCACTTGCAACGTCGTTTCATAAAACGGCACAATTGTTTTTTCTTGTTACAAGAAATTGCTGGATTATGAAAAAACTTTTAAAGATACCTTACAATTAGCAGACACTTGGTTTGATGAGTAAATTATTTGCTTTATAGATATAGCTATTAGTACATATTATGTAAGTAATAAACACATCGATGTTTACTCGCAATTTTCTTGTCTGAAAAAGAAAAAAATCAATATCACGTTCCGAACAGCAAACANTTATCATTCCCATTTTCCAATCATTAAGATAAGATTAAGAACGCGATTTTAATTTTAATACCCTAAATCGAATAATTTTCAGAAAATTTACAATTAAATGCCTACAATCCGAAAAGTTTCACTTGCATTGTGGTTTCATAAAACCACACAATTGTTTTCTTTTTTAATTTTTGAGTGTTTCAGTAGTAGAATAGGACGAAACGTCCTCTTTAGTCTCTTTTTAGGAATCTGGGAATTCGATGGCTAGTGACTGGAGAAAGAAAAATGATATGGATGAAACAAAAACAAAAGGTCAATTTTATTTTAATGTTTTATCTTAATTTGGCAGTACTTAAAATTTTTCATTACGATTGAAACTCATTCTCATTGCTACTTTTAATCATAAAAAATCGTTTACAGGGGGGTGGATTTGCTTTTGTGACGTAATATTTGTTGAGGGGTCGCTGAAATTGTGACTTAGGTTGACGGGGGGATGTTCGAAAGGGTCAAATTCCGAGTGACGTATTTTATGGAGAACACGCTACTATAGGTACTGTACTATTAAAAATGACCGACTATTAGGTGAAAATAATTGTCGACCAGTTTAACCAATTACCAATTGAATCATTTTTGTGCATTGCTTCTCTTTCTGTAGAATTTTTATTGAAGAATAATATTTATCTGTACATATTCACTGCAATCGCTAGAATAAATTTCTGAAGGTTATTTAACGCGTTTTATGATTTTAATAAAAACTTTTATGATCCACGTGTATCTACTATTATCATCTAATGTCCCTTACTATAATTGTAAGTTTTGCCAGACTGCCAGAAAGTGGTGTATGCTTCTTTGAAAGATTCCAATTCCATTTACGATAACGAATAAATAATAGCGTAATCAATATTGTTCTGTCTCCTTTAAATGCAATGTAAATAAAATATTGTAAAATATGTATCTAAAATAAAAGCCAGATTGAAAAATAACTACAGCTGTTGCTCCCACTGATAAATGGAAAATTTTATACGTACGATAGTGCCTATCTGTCAATAGGATTTTGCGTTTTAGAGACGTTTATATCATTAAACTCACTCATAAATCTTCTCAAAAGTGCGATAAACTTCACCACGATAAAACATTGACAAGATAATTGGGACTTAAAAACTTATTTTATTTTCATGATGCCAATACACATTTGTAGGTAAGTATTCGCATTAGAGGCGTAGTCCCGAATATGACTCGGCCTTAGTTATATTCTGCACTCGAAATGATATGCACCAGGACTTATTTTCGGGAAGAAGAATAAAAACAGATACAAACAGACACACGAATAAGCTTGTTCTCCCATACATTCAAACTGTACGCACAATATTGTTTTGATGAGCCACGTTATGTTCAGACCACAGACTTCTTATTAATTTTCCTGTAATCAATAAGTACTATATTCTGTATATCTATTTTAAATTTCCTATTGACCCCCCAAAAATGACCCCGTGTTCAAAATTAATTTATTTACGCCTAGTGTTTCGGAGCGAATTGACTGTGTCAAGCTAGCACTATTCATAGCATATCTCTAAATAGAAATGACGTAGATAAATACTGTAAGGGCTGTAATTTGTCGCTAATAAGTCTCAGAAGGATAGCTCTTTTATCCATTTTGTCGTCAGGGTATCTACCGGCTGTCCATCGAAAAAGGATTGGAGAGCCGCCAAGCTGGCACTACTCATAGCATATCTCGAAATATAAATGACGTAGAGAAATACTGTAAGGGCTGTAATTTGTCGTTAATAAGTCTCAGAAGGATAGCTCTTTTATCCATTTTATCCTCAGGGTATCTACCGGCTGTCCATTGAAAAATGATTGGAGAGCCGCCAAGCTGGCACTACTCATAGCATATCTCGAAATACGAGGGTGGATTGATAAGTTTCCGGCCTAACCAAGAGATGACGCCACTAGGCCTACCTTGAGGTGACATTCTATAGTACCATCCTTGGATAGCTTGTAGCTATAGTTTCAGCCCGATCTCCTTGCTAGTGTAGGTTTGACAGCACGCTGAACAAGACGCCTCTGTGGTTTTCGTAAAAATGGAAAAGCAGGAAAATCGTGCTGTCATCAAATACTTTTATTTGAAGGGGTTAACGCCGAAGGAAATTAAAAAAGAGATGGACTCAACACTGGGGACATCCTCCCCGTCATATTCAACCGTTAAGCAGTGGGTTTCCGAGTTTAAAAAGGGTCGTGTGAGCACCTCTGATGGGCCTCGCTCAGGACGCCCCGTTGAGGTCACAACTCCAGATATGATCGAAAAAATTCATCAAATAGTGCTGGGAGACCGCAGATTGAAAGTGCGTGAGATAGCTGAGACCTGTAAGATGTCATATGAACGTGTGCAACATATTTTGCACCAACATTTGCATATGGAAAAGCTCTGTGCAAGATGGGTGCCGCGTTTGCTAACAGTCGACCAAAAATTGATTCGAAAAAACATTTCTACCGCAAATTTGTCATTGTATAAGCGTAATCCAAGCGAATTTTTGCGTCGATTCGTAACCGTTGACGAAACGTGGGTCCACCACTACACTCCTGAAACCAAAGAACAGTCTAAACAGTGGATTGGACCAGGGGAACCAACTCCAAAGAAGGCAAAAACAATTTTTTCGGCGAACAAGGTTATGGCTACTGTTTTTTGGGATGCAAGAGGTATTATATACATTGATTACCTTGCAAAGGGTAATACTATCACTGGTCAATACTACGCAGACTTATTGCAACGTTTGAGCCACGAGGTGAAAATTAAACGACCTCATCTGGCGAAGAAAAAAATCTTGTTTCATCACGATAACGCACCAGCGCACACGTCAATCGTTGCGACGGCTAAAATCAACGATCTAAAGTTTGAATTGATGCCGCACCCTCCTTACTCTCCAGACCTAGCCCCGAGTGACTATTTTCTGTTCCCTAATCTCAAAAAATGGCTTGGCGGTAAGAGATTTGCGGACAATGAAGAAGTAATCGAAGCTGTAAATGGTTATTTTGAGGAGCTTGACGAATCAGTCTATAGAGATGGCATTAATAGACTGGAACACCGCTATGAGAAATGTATCAGCCTTGGAGGAGATTATGTTGAGAAATAAAAAAAAAAAATTTTTAAAAACCTTGTTTTTCTTGGTCAGGCCGGAAACTTATCAATCCACCCTCGTATAAATGAGGTAGAGAAATACTGTAAGGGCTGTAATTTGTCGTTAATAAGTCTCAGAAGGATAGCTCTTTTATCCATTTTGTCGTCAGGGTATCTACCGGCTGTCCATCGAAAAAGGATTGGAGAGCCGCCAAACTGGCACTACTCATAGCATATCTCGAAATATAAATGACGTAGAGAAATACTGTTAGGGCTGTAATTTGTCGCTAATAAGTCGCAGAAAGATAGTTCTTTCATCTATTTTGTCGTCAGGGTATCTACCGGCTGTACATCCAAAAAGGATTGGAGAGCCGCCAAGCTGGCACTACTCATAGCATATCTCGAAATATAAATGACGTAGAGAAATACTGTTAGGGCTGTAATTTGTCGCTAATAAGTCGCAGAAAGATAGTTCTTTCATCTATTTTGTCGTCAGGGTATCTACCGGCTGTACATCCAAAAAGGATTGGAGAGCCGCCAAGCTGGCACTACTCATAGCATATCTCGAAATATAAATGACGTAGAGAAATACTGTTAGGGCTGTAATTTGTCGCTAATAAGTCGCAGAAAGATAGTTCTTTCATCTATTTTGTCGTCAGGGTATCTACCGGCTGTACATCCAAAAAGGATTGGAGAGCCGCCAAGCTGGCACTACTCATAGCATATCTCGAAATATAAATGACGTAGAGAAATACTGTTAGGGCTGTAATTTGTCGCTAATAAGTCGCAGAAAGATAGTTCTTTCATCTATTTTGTCGTCAGGGTATCTACCGGCTGTACATCCAAAAAGGATTGGAGAGCCGCCAAGCTGGCACTACTCATAGCATATCTCGAAATATAAATGACGTAGAGAAATACTGTTAGGGCTGTAATTTGTCGCTAATAAGTCGCAGAAAGATAGTTCTTTCATCTATTTTGTCGTCAGGGTATCTACCGGCTGTACATCCAAAAAGGATTGGAGAGCCGCCAAGCTGGCACTACTCATAGCATATCTCGAAATATAAATGACGTAGAGAAATACTGTTAGGGCTGTAATTTGTCGCTAATAAGTCGCAGAAAGATAGTTCTTTCATCTATTTTGTCGTCAGGGTATCTACCGGCTGTACATCCAAAAAGGATTGGAGAGCCGCCAAGCTGGCACTACTCATAGCATATCTCTACATAGAAATGACGTAGAGAAATACTGTAAGGGCTGTAATTTGTCGCTAATAAGTCTCAGAAGGATAGCTCTTTTATCCATTTTGTCGTCAGGGTATCTACCGGCTGTCCATCGAAAAAGGATTGGAGAGCCGCCAAGCTGGCACTACTCATAGCATGTCTCTACATAGAAATGAGGTGGCGAAATACTGTAAGGGCTGTAATTTGTCGTTAATAAGTCTCTGAAGGATAGCTCTTTTATCCATTTTGTCGTCAGGGTATCTACCGACTGTCCATCGAAAAAGGATTGAGAGCCGCCAAGCTGGCACTACTCATTGCATATCTCTACATAGAAATGACGTAGAGAAATACTGTAAGCGCTGTAATTTGTCGCTAATAAGTCTCAGAAGGATAGCTGTTTTATCCATTTTGTCGTCAGGGTATCTACCGGCTGTCCATCGAAAAAGGATTGGAGAGCCGCCAAGCTGGCACTACTCATAGCATGTCTCTACATAGAAATGAGGTGGAGAAATACTGTAAGGGCTGTAATTTGTCGTTAATAAGTCTCAGAAGGATAGCTCTTTTATCCATTTTGTCGTCAGGGTATCTACCGACTGTCCATCGAAAAAGGATTGAGAGCCGCCAAGCTGGCACTACTCATAGCATATCTCGAAATATAATTGACGTAGAGAAATACTGTAAGGGCTGTAATTTGTCGCTAAAAAGTCGCAGAAAGATAGTTCTCTCATCTATTTTGTCGTCAGGGTATCTACCGGCTGTACATCAAAAGGATTGGAGAGCCGCCAAGCTGGCACTACTCATAGCATACCTCGAAATAGAAGTGACGTAGACATATACTGTAAGGGCTTTAATTTATTGGTAATTTATCGCAAAAAGATTGTATTGTTATCCATTTTGTCGTCAGTGTATCTACCGGCTATCCATACAAAACCGATTGGAGAGACGCCAAGCTGACATTACTCATAGCATATCTGTGTAAGGGCTATAATTTGTAGCTAATTTGTCAACAATATCAACTTTCTTACGAAGAGCTTCATTTATCGTAATTTTTTTCGTGAACTAGTACTTTCTGGATGCATCTCGTAAAATGGCACCAATAAAAAATCGATGATGAACACGTTCTCGCCGAGATCCGTTATTACTTAACCGCACGGTCGGTCGGTATCTTCCCGTCTCCGCTCTGTTGTCGTCCGTCGACGATGTAGTTTCCCACGTGCGTTTTGTCAGCAAGAAAAACTGTTGCTCGCGAATCGCGAAGACTAATAATGATAATAATAATAATAACAATAAGACGAAGAATGAGAAGAGAAGAAGAAAGAGAAGAGAAGGATAACAACAACGCGGACGGGACCAACTTGCGAGACGATGACGAGGCGACACGATGATGATAAAACCATCATGTCGCGCTTTGTTAAGTCGGAGGGTGGATTCGTCACACCGGTTCGGACGCTGCGCGAATAAGAATTCGAAAAAAAAGATAGACGAAAAAAATATATGGCAAGACAACGGCGTCGACGTGTCGTCGTCAGTCTTCGCGCAACCCGAGCACTGCAGTGCAACGGCAGATCACTGCTACGTAAATCAAATTCTGAACTAACGAACCTGAAAGTTCTCACGATATAATTTCTTCGGTGAATGACTTCGGACTTTCATTTCCTCGACATTACGACGGCGGGGCGGCCGACAAAAACCGACGATCTAATGATGTCACCGACACCTACAATCATCAGCGGTTACATACGGATTCTACATTTTATTATATGTATACGGGGTGTATGATTCGAATATTATGTATGAAGTTGATACAAAAAAAATAAAAACCGATGTATGTGACGTACGAACTCATCAGTCTTTCGAAATACACAGATTTTAAGGTTAATTTAACTGCCGGTAAATGGCTCTTGGTAAAATAAAGCGGGCCTCCTGCAAGTTTTTTAAGTTAATTCAATGCCACGAAGCTTGATAAAGGACCTTATCATTGTAGTCATTAATTTATAATATAAATACTTTTTCGATGGACAGATTCGGTCAAACAATCTTGGGACTTAAAATTTTGGAAGACGATTGATTTCTATATTGTTGACTTTATAACTGCCTGGTTGAAATTATATCATTAAACAAGCGCCTTGCTTTCCTAAATTCTTGAGTGTTGAACATTCTTTAAATCCGATGTAGGCAACATGCTCAAATTCTGCTTGTCTGCATCTCTTTCCTTACACATTAATTGGTGTAATGTTATTCGTTTTTTTATTAGTGTCCGCTGCAATTTCTACTTGACATGTCTTTTCTATGTATACCATATTCCCCTGGCAACATCCTCAAATACTGCTTGTTTGCATCTCTTTCTGTTACACATTAATTGGTGTAATGTTATTCCTTTGTTTATTAGTGTCCGCTGCAGTTCCTACTTGACATCTCTTTTCTATGTTTACCATATTCCCCTGGCAACATTCTCAAATACTGCATGTCTGCATCTATTTCTGTTACACATTAATTTTTGTAATTTTATTCGTTTTTCTTTATTAGTGTCCGCTGCAGTTCCTACTTGACATCTCTTTTCTATGTTTAGCGTAATCCCCTATCAACATGCTCAAATTCTGCTTGTCTGCATCTCTTTCGGTAACACATTAATTGCTGTAATTTTATTCGCTTTTCTTTATTAGTGTCCGCTGCAATTCCTACTTGACATCTCTTTTCTATGTTTACCATATTCCCCTAGCAACATGCTCAAATACTGCTTGTTTGCATCTCTTTCTGTTACACATTAATTGGTGTAATGTTATTCTTTTCTTTATTAGTGTCCGCTGCAATTCCTACTTGACATTTCTTTTCTGTGTTTACCAAATTCCCTTAGCAACATGCTGAAATACTGATTGTCGGCATCTCTTTCGGTTACACATTAATTGGTGTAATTTTATTCGTTTTTCTTTATTAGTGTCCGCTGCAATTCCTACTTGACATCTTTTTTCTATCTTTACCATATTCCCTATAACGCCTGTCGTGAGTGGAAGTAGGTGTTCTGCTAGCAACCGCTCTAGTCTAGTTAATAAGTTAAAAGAAGGAAGTAAATGTGACATTTTTATTGCGGACTATGCCAATTTTGAACATCCCTATAGAGGCTTCCTAAACACTGCGCAGAGCTGCGTCATCCGACCCAGTTTTATAATATACGTATGTATCTTTTACGTATAAGCCTGTCCTCTGTCCTTATCCAAGTTTTTCTATGGTTTCCTTAGATCATTTAGGCAAATTCTAGGGCTGTAATGATATTCTGCAGATAGTTTTCCACTTCTCTTTTGTCTTTATTTCGTCTGTGCCGTTCTTCTATTTTTAGCCATTCCTGGGAAGCGATTCCTGGGAAGTGGAAGAGGACCTTCTGACGTAGTCCAGAGGAACAGCCGGCACACCACTATTAGTAGCTGGTGGGAACGAAACATTCAAATGTTTTTTAAGTTTCTTCGACTAGAGGCTCAGAGAATTGATTTGGTCTACTCTCAGCAAAAAACGACCGCCAAAAGGCGAATGTGCACCAGCTCATTAGCATTGGTGATATTATGTTAATAAATTTTAGTACATATATACAATAAGGTCGCAAAAAAATCCAAGTTTTTTAGCAATTCTGCAGTTAAAGGTGTATGTTTGGAGCGCGGCGCTGTACGGGTACTAAAGATGGACGGTGGGCGCGGTGGAAAAGGTTAAAAGCTTTTGAAATGTGGTGTTACCGGCGATAGAGGAGGTTAGAAATGATGAGCTATTAGAAGGAATATGAGAGCAGAGGACTCTACGGAAGTCAATAAGAAATATGCGAGCTAGTTAGTAGAATACCTTCTTAGACATGAAGGTCTAGTCAAAGACATATTAGACGCAGAAACAAGAGTTAAGAGGAGTAGATGTAGATAAGATTACTGTTCGGAAATAGTTAAGAATGTGGGATGTTCTTGTTTTAGGAAAATGCGAAGATTAGCTCAGAATAGGAAAAAGTGGAGGTGCGTGTCCAACCTGTCTTAGGATTGGCGATCTTATGATGATGATGATAATGCAGCCGGCTGTTGCCGTTTTGTAGCCAATACTCTGAATCGAACATTAATAAGAAATTCATTTAGGGGAAACATTCGTGCATTGACAAGATATACTGTTTCCTTGTAATTACGTGAAAGATTTGAATTTAGTAAAAAACAAGAAAAAATCCAACCGACCTAAACATTTAAATTCAGTCCGCTATCAATTATCTATAGGTGTCGTGGAAACCCTAAACTGAATAGTAGATTACTAAAAACAAAAATAGGAATTAAGAGAAGCAGAGGTAGACCTAGGTTAGATTATTGTTCACAAACAGTTAAGGATGTTCTAGTTATAAGGCACTACGAAGATTAACTCAGGATGGGAAAGAGTGGACGTGTTTTTGGACTTACGACTTTTTCATGATGATGATGATGAAATACAGTGAAACTTGGTTAGAATACCACTTTAGGGACTGACAGTATTTTGACATAATAGCCGAGTGCCCTAAATAACGGAAGTGTGAACAGTACAAATTTACAAGACAAACGACAATTTCGGAAATATTTTGCAATAAACTATGCGGCTCATACGGTGACTGCATATAGGTTAACTGCAATTAGGAGTGAGCAATTTCATTCTGTCGATCCCGCAGTATCGACGGGCGAAACTACCGGCCATAATTTAGTCGTTTCTTCGATTTATAGCAATAAAAATTCATATCGTTATGTTGTTGTCGTTTATTACTAAGATTTTTAGCATTGGCTTGAATGGCAAATATGTGGTATTATTAAAACATTACGAAAGAGGGTACGCGGCGGAAAAGAAAAGGTGAGAAGCGTTCCAAATGCAGTGTTACAGGCGAATGATGAGGATACCGTGGATAGAGAAGATTAGAAATGAAGAGGTATTAGAAAGAATAGGAGAACAGAGGACTCTATGGAAGTAAATAAAAAATAGGCGATATAGATTGGTAGGACACCTTCTCAGACATGAAGGTCTAGTCAGAGACATATTAGAGGCAGAACCAGGAGTTAATACGAATAGAGCTAGACGTAAATTAGATAACTGTTCACCAATAGTTAAGGACGTGGGATGTTCTAGTTTTAGGTAAATGCAAAGATTACCTCAGGATAGGAAGGAGTAGAGGTGCGTGCCCAACCAGGACTGACGAATTGAAACTTTTCGTTTTGCACTAGTCATTCGATGAAAGTTTGGACGATACAAACTGAACAATTTTGGAAAAACATCTAGCACTAACAACCAACCAAACAAAACGACGTCCTGAAGAGACCCAATAAGGCCGAAATCGCGAATCACGTTTGGTAGTTACGACAGACTGCTGATTACTATTTCAGCCTTTTTTTGTGTTCTACTGTTGTTAGATTGGCGGTGGTGAGTACGCACATGTACTGACATTCGGCCAGCTACTTTGTAATCTGGATTTTATTTTTATTTACGTTGGGTAAGTACAAAATGAACCTGTTGAATATTCCCCTGTGTCCATAACGTATAATTTTTTTTAAAAGTTGATAAACATAAAGTTATACCATTAGGAAAATGTCCTTTTGTGTGGTAATCCTGATGAGACCTTCGTCGACTAAACATTCCATTCCAGATCTAGTCAGGGACATATTAGCGGCAGAGACAAGAGTGAGTTAAGAGGATTACAGCACTCCAAATGTACCCCATGGAGACCGAGCGGCATGCCCTAGCTTTAGACCATTGCTTAGGGAGGACGTCGGTTCTTTTCCGAACCTATCTGCCTCGGTCCAAGTTTTTCTATGGTTTCCTTGGATCATTAAGGCAAATGCTGGGGCAGTAATATTCCACAGATAATCTTTCTGTTTCATTTTTTCCATCTCATCTTTCTCACCTGAACCACCACCCACCCATTCCCACGGTTCCTGAAAGGAGACCTAAGAGGGCCTTCCGCCCTACCTTCCGGCGTAGTCCGGAGGGACTCCCCACCCACTAGCATTAATAACTGATGGGAATGAATAACCCAAAAGTTTTTCTTACCCCATAGAGCAATTCCAACGGTAAAGCACACGTTATACCGGCACCGGCATTTTAATATGTACTGTACATTGTGTTCGGTGGTTCGTTAATGTCTCAGTTTAATTGTTGCCGATTGTAAAGGTTGTTGGTTGATTATTACGAAACGAACCATAGCCGAACATCGCTTAATTAGTTAGTCGTGATCTACTACCGAAGGTACAACAGAGAACAAGTCATGCAACACGCTACAAATTGTCCGATTATGCAGCTTCTAGTCACGCAACGTGCGACAACGACGTGCACTTTGTAAATTCACACTATCGAATCCCACTTCGAAACAACATCATTCATTCGCCTCAGAGCATTATCGTTCTTCTTGGGTTAATTATTTAATTTAGCTTGGAAACATATTAGTGATTGGGATTTTAATAAGACGTTGAAGATAGTGCAATTTTAAATGGCACTAATGGAAATATTGGTAAAGGTCTAGATGATGCCCCACCCCCGAATGGGGGGGATCGAAAGAGGAGGTCTCCCCCACCACTGTACCATGAAAAGTTTGTGGCGGTCTCACCCCCATTTCTAGGCATGTAAATATTTATATAGTCATTCTTAAACAATATTCAAAGGTAAAACTAATGAAAAATACATAAAAATATTGAGAGTTATTTAAAACATTATTTAAATATCTTTATCAATACGGTGGGGTGGGTTAGGTTAGGTTAGGTTATCGGGTTTCGTTCAAGTGACCACTCCCTTTCGATACCCCACCTGCACCCGCTTGAAAATAATTTTTTTATTGAACTTTATTTGAATTACAGTGTATGAAAATTGTCAAAATAATTAACTTTCAACTCCCATAACTTTTTATGGGGGTTAGACCGCCGCAAATTTTTTATGGGGTTTTACTCAGATGACCCCCTACCACCACCCCTTTAGGAGGTGGGGGCCATCATCTAACCCCCATAACTTTTTATAGGAGACCGCCACGAACTTTTTATGGTACAGTGGTGGGGGAGACCTCCTCTTTCGGTCCCACCCACCCCCACCCCCTTTGGGACCATCATATAGACCTTTAACCAAATGTCTTTATAATCATCGATAACAAAATCGATAAAACCCGATGAATTGGGAAAAATGCCTCACATTCCATTCACACAAGAGGTTCTACTCAATATAGCGTACAGTTATTATTATTAAGTATCTGTAGTTAGTACAGATTCAGATAAGTAATAAACAAGAAAAGATAACGTTGATTTATGTCGAACGTCGCGAGAAAGATAAGAACATATTGCGATCGAAGTTGAACTGGTTGTTCCGATATAAACTAAATCTACTTATTTCTCTGGTGACGGAAACTCCACGCTCTAAATATCCTTCGTGGCAAAAGTTTATCGTGGGCATCTTGACAACAGATGACAAGTTAACTAGAGCATCACGAAGAAGCTATTGCAGGAAAAATAACAATGAGACAATGACATATTATAAGTCTACAAAGGCCGCCGTCTCTAAACTTACATTATTCAAGCGTACGACAAGTAGCTCAGTTTTCATATTCTTAAACTTGCATGACTACTCTTACATGTAAAGTGTATCGTCAAGGGGACACTTTATACCTTTAAGATGAATAACAAAAGTCACTCGATAGACCATAAAGAAATCCTTTAACGCCGATATATCTTTATGTAAGACACACCACCTCTACTAGATGGCATTATCCTTACACTTTTTGGTTCTTCAAAATCACCATTCTTGAAGACATTGATGCAGTGCATGTCTCAATCGTACAATAATTATTAATAGAGAACTTAATGAATGGAGATAATCATTATCATAAGGTCGTTAGTCCTAAGACTGGTTGGACCCGCATCTCCACTCTTTTCTACCCTGAGCTAATCTTCACATTTCCCTAAAACTAGAACAATCCACATATTTAAATATTTGCGAACAGTAGTCTAATCTAACTCTACCTCTAGTCCCCTTAACTTCTGTTTCTGCTTCTAACATGTCTCTAAGTCGCTCTAGATGTCCTACTAACCTATCACGCCTATTTCTTATTGATTTCCATAGAGTCCTCTGTTCACCTACACTTTCTAATCCTTCATTTCTAACGTTCCCTATCCACGGTATCCACATCACTTGCCTGTAACACCACATTTCGAACGTTTCTAATACATTCTTTTCCGCCGCGCCTACTGTCAATGTTTCGCACCCGTACAACGCCGACATTTCTCATTTGGACACAAGCCTATTTCCAATTATTTATCGAATCANCGCAAGAGTCTTGCAGGCTATGTCTTGTTCTTGCTCAAGTCTTGCACGGTCAGTCTTGGTCTTGGTCTTGCTAAAAATACGCGGTCTTGTTCTTGGTCTTGGTCTTGCAAAAACGCAAGAACAAGACCAAGACTGCAAGACCAAGACTGAATTTGGGCAACACTACCTTTTGTATTGACGATTTTAGGTCTAAACGTCGAAACAAAATTCAATTATTGTAGGATTTAGATCCATAAACTTCTCAAAATAATTTACTTATTACATTAGAAATGTTTAGTTTAAGGACATTAGTTTCGTTTTTAAATTTTTAAATTTTTAACCCATCCCCCGTACTTACAGTTACCCCTACCTCTTCCAAGAGCCTCAATGTGGAAGTTGTGAAATGAACTTTTCAAATTTAAACAGATTAAAAATAAAGAAATACTATATTTTTCGGATTACAATTTTAGGAGGGGACGTTCTTTTGAGTTATATATTTTAAATAGGTACTCATATAGGTTATCTCGAAATCGATGTACGATCCATTACAAAAAGTATGTAATTAGTAGTTACTTAATAATCGAAAAACTAAATGTGAAACACAAGATAATGATAATCCTCTGAGAGGGATAAAAAAGAATGAAAAACGAACGCCGTGTAATTTTTTACGTGTTTCAGTTTCATACAAGAGTATTACAATGCAGGAAACCAATGAAGGGGCACGTGCATAACCTATAATAAAATATATGCAAATAACTGCAAATAAACACGCCTAAATACCGAAGCACCTGCTATTAAGCAAACCTACTATACAATTATCATTTGCTTAAAACACAATATTTATATACGTGCGTTACAATGTACGTTACACAAAGCAGCGAATTATAGGTTATGTAGTAAGTATTAAGGTTTTATGGACCACTTGTCAAATGGCTATTTACCTACCATAATTTTTATTATTAATACTGACGTAAATTGCTTTGTAATGAATTTTATTGAGTGTAACACTACATTAAGAGAACACAAACAGTCACGAAAAGGAATCCACACTTAAAATCCGTAGTTTTTGCACCAGTAATTGTCCTAATGATTAACAAGCAATAAATTTATATTCGTTCTCTCTCTCACATTTGACACAGTGGTCGAAGGAAAAGAGGTGGCGATACTACGATCTGATATAATTCCAGTGACCATCAAGCAATGTTAAAATCAACGATGTGAATGATTTTGATACAATTTACTTTATTATTTGAAACTTCAGATATTTTTCACGTTTTAGGAGCAAACCTTAACCTAAATGAGGCGTTAAAAGCATGTGCAAGCTCTTTATTGTTTCTATTAGGAGTTTGACACTTCTTCAGCGATTAAATCAAAGTCAGGAACTTTCTTAGGATCAGTGTTGGTTTTTATTTCTTTTGCTACTTTCCTTGTTAACTCAATGGGGGGCTTCACAATTTGGGGGAATTTATTTCTATCGTTTAGTTGAAATGCTTTCTGAATATTGTTTTTAGCCCAACCGTAATCTGCAAAATTGGTCTTGGTACTGCAGTCTTGGTTTTGGCCTTTCCGGAACAAGACCAAGACTAAGACCAAAACAGAACGAAAAAAAAATCGAGTTACAGAGTTTTCGACTCATGGATTCTAACTCGATTTGAAGAGTTTGAGATTTATTCTTACTAGGAGTACTTACATTGTCGGCAAATCCTTAAAGTCGACAACTTAGTATTCTTCAAACTATAGACGTAAAATAAAACACTGCTATGTTATGGTAATGATGAGGATAACGTGGATAGAAAATGTTAGAAATGAAGAGGTAATAGAAAGAGTAAGAGAACAAAGGACTCTATGGAAGTCAATAAGAAATAGGCGAGACAGGTTGGTAGGACACCTTCTCAAGCATGAAGGTCTAGTGAGAGGCATATTAGAGGCAGAAACAGTAGTTAAGAGGGGTAGAAGTAGACCTAGATTAGATTACTGTTCGCAAATAGTTAAGGATGTGGGTTGTTCTAGTTTTAGGGAAATGCGATGTTTAGCTCAGGATAGGAGAGAGTGGAAGTACGTTCCGTCTTAAGACTGACGACCTTACGATGATGATGATGATGTTCGAGATACAGAGGTCCAATTTAATTTTTCGAGTTATAGAGGGAAAATATGTATTAGAATGGCCTGCAGGGACTCACTGATTATTTCGACTACTAGAGGGTTGAATGGAGATTTTGGGGCTTGAAGGGAATGGAACAAAACATTTTTTTGAGTTTTGGAGGTTTTTGACTTATCTAGGTTCGACTTAAAGAGGTTCTACTGTATTTCTTTCTTGTGTTTACTATTTTTTCTTTTTTTCGGTAAAAGGTCAATTTATGCGTTAGAGGAAGGGTAAGTTCTCGAGTTTTCATAACTCTCACAACTATCGACACTGTTTTCATTCAAAGTCATGACAAGCTCGCATGTATGACAGAAAATTTCAGCATTTAAGACAATTATTGTGCCGGTAAATAGAAAAATTTGTGTTTAGAAGAATTATTAAAAAAAACCTATTAAATTAAATGAGCAAGACCAAGAGTTAACACGCAAGAACAAGACCAAGCCTGAGATTACATCAGCAAGACTGGGACAGTCTTGCTCTTGCTTTGCTTATCACTACATGAAAATCAGTTTTAAAAAATGCTGAATTAGTAATTAACCTTCACTGCGCAGTCCGAGTATTTTTTGAGGAAATGTGTGACCGTATTTTTAGTAGATCCATTGAAAAACTTGATGATATTAAAATTTGTTTTATTTACAATATTATGTATGTGTTTGCAATTTCGCAGCTTTTATAGGTCAAGCACCTCTGCCAGAAGCAGAGAGTTAAATAATAATATGAACTATTCCTTTCCCTTTTTTACACGATAATATCATTAATTTAAGGAAAAAATCGTTCCGTTATACGTGACCCACAGTGGACAATAAACGATAAGTAAATCGGAAGAATTCAACTGTTCAACACAATTATACGCTTCGAAGATCAAATTCAATAACGAATTATAGCGGTTAATTCGCAACAAATAATAAAAGATAGTGCATATTTGGCTTGGCTTTTACTAGTCGGTATTTTAATCCCTTTTTGCTAGTGCATGTGCAAGTGGTCCTAACTTAATTACAAAAGTAGGATGAGAAAATATTTTCTGAGTGGCATATGTAGAGCGTTAGGCAACATAGGTTTAGGTTAGGTTGTGACGGGAAGGGTTTCCTTGACGTAAACTGATATGCCCAGAGATAAGTTCTATGCACCAAGGCAATTGATTAGGTTGTGTAACTCTTGTGTAATTGTAAAAAGTCAGCTTGCCACCAGATTGATCCGCTCAATGGCTTAAAGAGATTTTGTGTAAATCAATTTGCATTCGCAGGGAAAGCGAATTATATATATAATACTTGTGGAATTTAAATTGCTGCTATAAAGAGACATATTAGAGGCAGAAACAGGAGTTAGGAGGGGTAGAGGTAGACCTAGGTTAGATTACTGTTCGGAAATAGTTAAAGATGTGGGTAGTTCTAGTTTTAGGGAAATGCGAAGTTTAGCTCAGGATAGGAAAGAGTGGAGGTGCGTGTCCAACCAGTCTTAGGACTGACGACCTTATTATGATGATGATGATGATGATATTAGTAGGTAATCAGGGAGCGAGTAATAAATCCTCAAGAAAATATAGTAGACTCCCACATGTTTGAGAATCCACTCATTAACTATGCATTTCAAATGGTGTCCAACACTTCACTCTGTAGATACATTCTTTTTAAGAAAATAATTTTTTCATTTTCTTTTTTAATTGTTGATAAATAATTATTACAAGTATTATAACTATAGTTAAACTTCCCTAACTCGAATCCCCTAAATGCAGCCAATTATGTTCCGGGTTACGAAAATTTCTGCTTTACCGTCAAATATTTTAATTTTTATAAAACGGTACGGTAAAGCACCAGGTATTTGCAAAGAGTGATACAAGGCTACAAGAATTTCTAAAACAGTGAGGTAAAGTACTAGGCATTCGGAGCAAGGTGATATAACTAGATAATTTTACAGGGATGACATGAAGCATCAGGTATTCGAAAAAAATGTGATATTAATCACCAGGTATCTGTAAAATTGTGAGTTAAAGCGCCAGGCATTCCAAAAAGGTGGTACAAAGCACCAGGTATCTGTAAAATTGTGAGTTAAAGCACCAGATGTTTGAAAAAGGTGATACAGAGCACCAGGTATTTGTAAAATAATGAGTTAAAGCACTAGATGTTTAAAAAAGACGATACAAAGCACCAGGTATTGGTAAAATGGTGAGTTAAAGCAACAGGCAATTGAAAAAAGGTGATCTAAAGCACCAGAAATTTATAAAATGGTGAGTTAAAGGATCAGGTATTCGACAAAAGGTGATATACACCACCAACTATTTGTAAAATGGTGAGTCAAAGAACCAGGTATTCGGAAAAAGTTGATACAAAGCTCCAGGTATCTATAAAGTAGTGAGTTGAAGGACCGCGTATTCGAAAAAAGGTCAAAGTTCTGAAACAAAAATTAAGGAAACCAGACGATTGAAAAGAATGACAAGAATAATACACGTTATAATAGCCACTCTAGTGGTAGCAAAAAAACATGAAGTAAAATCAAAATGAATCGTTTAGTTTATAGGATTGCTTGGGATAAATCAGGAGTAGCAGGATGGCGGAGTTTTGCTGTGATATTTTTTCGATAATATAATACGTAATTTGAGTAACGCCGGGAACAATAATTTTTTTCCCGATTCAGGACTTTCGATTGACTCGCTTCTTCTCTTAAACGACTTTACCGATATAGTTCAAATTTGGCATAATGTTCATGCACAGTCAAGAAAAGGTTTCTAAAAAATAATTTTTAAAATTGGATATACCACGGAGGAATAATCACCAGAAAAAAAAATTTATCTGATTTCTCAAGAACGGTCAATTACAAATTTTCGAATTTAATGATAAAATGACCATCTTGAGACTGTCTACAATCCAAAAAAATAAAAACACAATTCAGACATACCATCGAGGAATAATCGGCAAAAATTATTTGATATTGGGAGATAGCTCGCGGCGGTAGGTTATAAGCAAGTGCTCGGTCGGACAATTCGTTACGTGCTATAGTTATAGTACATACTGATTCGCCCCTTTCATCTTGCAGCATACTGCGAAGATTGCCTGGTGATGCATAGGAGGAGCTAAAACATTAATTCTCTTGTATGCGAAGAACCCATATCAATTTTTTACAAACAATAATCTCATCTAGGTCTACCTCTACTCCTCCTAACTCCTGTTTATGCCTCTAATATGTCTCTGACTAGACCTTTATGCCTGAGAAGGTGCCTTACCAAACTATCCCGTCTATTTCTTATTGACATATTTAGAGTCCTCTGTTCTCCTATTCTTTCCAATCTTTTTCGAATTTCTAAATTAATGGTTCGCAAGCATACAAGTGATTCCTTTTTATGGAAGGCGACTCGACTCTGCGCTATCCTTATATTTATATCCCTACTACTCCTTCTGTCGTAACTTATTTGACTTTCTAGATACCTAAAATCAGCCACTTCTTCTACTTTTTCGTCTTCTATCTTTATATTCACTCTTTCACTACTTCTTCTTCCCAAGCGAACCAGTATTTTTGTTTTACTTTTATTTATTTTCATACAACACTGTTTTGTCAAAACCTCTTCCATTTTATTTAAAGCTATCTCTAACTTCTCCTTACTAGAAACTATTACTGCTATATCTTCTGCAAATCTAAGCATACTAATCTTTTGCCCTTGTATATCTATCCCTACAGTTTTACTCTCTTTAATGATGTTGATTGCGTCTTCAATGTATAGATTAAAAAGTAGCGGTGACAGTGTGCATCCCTGTCTGACTCCTCTCCTGATATCTACTTCTCTACGTTGCAGCCCCAGCTCTATAACTGCCTGTCGCTCTTTATACTAACCAAGTACCACTCTTCTTAAGTTTTAAAAATGTATGGCAATTAAGCAATGTGGTGGAGGGATCACCCTGTGTACAATGCGAAACACACTTCTCACTGCCAGATTTATTCAACATCTTTTGAAATAAAACGCAAAAAAAGTATGATCGAAAGTTTAGTAGGCAGATACGAGAGGCATGGTGTAGGCTGATGGTGTATACGTATACGGTATACGTATCGTAAATGTATTTGAATGTGTATGTAGGTACGTTTTAAGTAGTATATTCTTATACACGTAGGTATAGAGAACGATATTAAGCGATAGCGCTTGCACCTGCTCGAATTTCCCACGGCCGACTCGGCGGAAGTCCAATTATCAAGAGCCACCTAAGTTACAAGATTTCAGCGTAATAAGGCTTCTACTCTCGGTCGACACGATGGATGGTTTAAAACGCAACTGTGTAAATGATAATCTCTTTTTATACAGAGCGATTAAAGTAAACATTTCCAGAATTCATACAAAAAATTGCAAAAATGAGGAAAAGGAAAATATTCACATAATAACAGAAAACAGCGAAAAGCTGCACGTACACCACAAGATTTATGAGTAAACGTGAAGTTGGGCTGACTTTTCAGGAATGATTTGCAGATTTTTTCAAGTATACCTAAGTATGTTTGAGCGGTCGAGTACAAGTTGTAGTTTTTCAAGAAATGGTTAAAACCGTTAAAAATGTGATTTTATAGGCGAAATGATGAGGATAGCGTGGATAGAGAGGTATTAGAAAAAATAGGGGAACAGTGGACTCTATGGAAGTCAAAATGAAATAGGCGAGATAGGTTGGTAGGACACCTCTCAGGCATGAAGGTCTAGTCAGAGACATATTAGAGGCAGGAAAGGGAGTTATGAGGAGTAAAGGTAGACCTAGATTAGATTACTGTTCGCAGATAGTTAAGGATATGGGTTGTTCTGGTTTAATACCGAGCGGCATGGCCTAGAGGTCTAGACCATTGCTTAGCATTCGGGAGGACGCCGGTTCTGTTTTTCTGTGGTTTCCTTGGATCACTTAGGCAAATGCTGGGGCAGTAATATTCAACAGATAGTCTTTCATTCTCTTCTGTCTTCATTTCGTCCGTCTCATCTTTCTCACCCGAACCACCACCCACCCATTCCCACAATTCCTGAAAGCAGGCTGAAGAGGGCCTTCCGCCCTACCTTCCGGCATAGTCCGGAGGGACTGCCCGCCCACCAGCATTACTGGCTGGTGGGAATGAAANACATGAAGGTCTAGTCAGAGACATATTAGAGGCAGAACCAGGAGTTAATACGAATAGAGCTAGACGTAAATTAGATAACTGTTCACCAATAGTTAAGGACGTGGGATGTTCTAGTTTTAGGTAAATGCAAAGATTACCTCAGGATAGGAAGGAGTAGAGGTGCGTGCCCAACCAGGACTGACGAATTGAAACTTTTCGTTTTGCACTAGTCATTCGATGAAAGTTTGGACGATACAAACTGAACAATTTTGGAAAAACATCTAGCACTAACAACCAACCAAACAAAACGACGTCCTGAAGAGACCCAATAAGGCCGAAATCGCGAATCACGTTTGGTAGTTACGACAGACTGCTGATTACTATTTCAGCCTTTTTTTGTGTTCTACTGTTGTTAGATTGGCGGTGGTGAGTACGCACATGTACTGACATTCGGCCAGCTACTTTGTAATCTGGATTTTATTTTTATTTACGTTGGGTAAGTACAAAATGAACCTGTTGAATATTCCCCTGTGTCCATAACGTATAATTTTTTTTAAAAGTTGATAAACATAAAGTTATACCATTAGGAAAATGTCCTTTTGTGTGGTAATCCTGATGAGACCTTCGTCGACTAAACATTCCATTCCAGATCTAGTCAGGGACATATTAGCGGCAGAGACAAGAGTGAGTTAAGAGGATTACAGCACTCCAAATGTACCCCATGGAGACCGAGCGGCATGCCCTAGCTTTAGACCATTGCTTAGGGAGGACGTCGGTTCTTTTCCGAACCTATCTGCCTCGGTCCAAGTTTTTCTATGGTTTCCTTGGATCATTAAGGCAAATGCTGGGGCAGTAATATTCCACAGATAATCTTTCTGTTTCATTTTTTCCATCTCATCTTTCTCACCTGAACCACCACCCACCCATTCCCACGGTTCCTGAAAGGAGACCTAAGAGGGCCTTCCGCCCTACCTTCCGGCGTAGTCCGGAGGGACTCCCCACCCACTAGCATTAATAACTGATGGGAATGAATAACCCAAAAGTTTTTCTTACCCCATAGAGCAATTCCAACGGTAAAGCACACGTTATACCGGCACCGGCATTTTAATATGTACTGTACATTGTGTTCGGTGGTTCGTTAATGTCTCAGTTTAATTGTTGCCGATTGTAAAGGTTGTTGGTTGATTATTACGAAACGAACCATAGCCGAACATCGCTTAATTAGTTAGTCGTGATCTACTACCGAAGGTACAACAGAGAACAAGTCATGCAACACGCTACAAATTGTCCGATTATGCAGCTTCTAGTCACGCAACGTGCGACAACGACGTGCACTTTGTAAATTCACACTATCGAATCCCACTTCGAAACAACATCATTCATTCGCCTCAGAGCATTATCGTTCTTCTTGGGTTAATTATTTAATTTAGCTTGGAAACATATTAGTGATTGGGATTTTAATAAGACGTTGAAGATAGTGCAATTTTAAATGGCACTAATGGAAATATTGGTAAAGGTCTAGATGATGCCCCACCCCCGAATGGGGGGGATCGAAAGAGGAGGTCTCCCCCACCACTGTACCATGAAAAGTTTGTGGCGGTCTCACCCCCATTTCTAGGCATGTAAATATTTATATAGTCATTCTTAAACAATATTCAAAGGTAAAACTAATGAAAAATACATAAAAATATTGAGAAAGTTATAAAAAACATTATTTAAATAGGTTAGGTTAGGTAAGGTTATCGGGTTTTGTTCAAGTGACCACCCTCTTTCGATC
>NW_020438920.1:1877246-1898227 GCF_000699045.2 Agrilus planipennis | reverse complement strand
GTCCGTCTCATCTTTCTCACCCGAACCACCACCCACCCATTCCCACGATTCCTGAAAGCAGGCTGAAGAGGGCCTTCCGCCCTACCTTCCGGCATAGTCCGGAGGGACTGCCCGCCCACCAGCATTACTGGCTGGTGGGAATGAAACATCCAAAAGTTTAAGTTTTTTTTTTCTGGTTTAACCCTGCTTTCGCACAGACGGTTTTCTAACGGCAACCGTGCCGTGCCGTGTCGTAATTTCGTTTTTCTTTGCGTTCACACTGCACACGGTTTTTCATTTCGGGTTTAGTTTTGTTTTGATACGTGACCAAAATGGACGAAAGAAAAAAACGCATGTTATTACTAATGATATGGCATAATCGTAGAAAAACACAAAAAACAAGAATATTTTGGATTCATCCACTACTTGAAAACAGACAATTGATGGGTGAATTTGTAACATTATTTCATGAGCTGCGAGAGAATAGCTCCAAATTTTTTAATTATTTTCGAATTAGGGATTACTGGAAAGTACAAGTAATAAAAGTTATTGATAGCGATAGAATTGAGTACAAAACAATTTGAATACACTGTTCCCAATATTTTCACAGATAATAATAATAATAGAAAGACAGTTACAAAAGAATTCGAGTAGAAATATTTACAAAAGGGTGTAATATAATGTTCAGTCAAATATATGTTTTAAATTAAATATAGCGGTGTTATTATCCGCCACACTGTATAATTTCTTCTGTTAACTGCACAATTCAGAGAGAAAAACAATCTTGAAAACAATTTTTGCCGTGTGAACACACGGCACGTGTGAATACTTCTATACACTTGCTTGTCTCACTGTTGCCGTGCACGGCTACGGCGCCGTGCCGTTGCAGTCCCCATGCCGTGCTGCGACGGTAGCCGTGCACGGCTCCGGCAGCAAACCGTGTTGTATGAAAGCTTGCATATAAACCAATGTATTACTATTATACGAGGGTGGATTGATAAGTTTCCGGCCTAACCAAGAGATGACGCCACTAGGCCTACCTTGAGGTGACATTCTATAGTACCATCCTTGGATAGCTTGTAGCTATAGTTTCAGCCCGATCTCCTTGCTAGTGTAGGTTTGACAGCACGCTGAACAAGACGCCTCTGTGGTTTTCGTAAAAATGGAAAAGCAGGAAAATCGTGCTGTCATCATATACTTTTATTTGAAGGGGTTAACGCCGAAGGAAATTAAAAAAGAGATGGACTCAACACTGGGGACATCCTCCCCGTCATATTCAACCGTTAAGCAGTGGGTTTCCGAGTTTAAAAAGGGTCGTGTGAGCACCTCTGATGGGCCTCGCTCAGGACGCCCCGTTGAGGTCACAACTCCAGATATGATCGAAAAAATTCATCAAATAGTGCTGGGAGACCGCAGATTGAAAGTGCGTGAGATAGCTGAGACCTGTAAGATGTCATATGAACGTGTGCAACATATTTTGCACCAACATTTGCATATGGAAAAGCTCTGTGCAAGATGGGTGCCGCGTTTGCTAACAGTCGACCAAAAATTGATTCGAAAAAACATTTCTACCGCAAATTTGTCATTGTATAAGCGTAATCCAAGCGAATTTTTGCGTCGATTCGTAACCGTTGACGAAACGTGGGTCCACCACTACACTCCTGAAACCAAAGAACAGTCTAAACAGTGGATTGGACCAGGGGAACCAACTCCAAAGAAGGCAAAAACAATTTTTTCGGCGAACAAGGTTATGGCTACTGTTTTTTGGGATGCAAGAGGTATTATATACATTGATTACCTTGCAAAGGGTAATACTATCACTGGTCAATACTACGCAGACTTATTGCAACGTTTGAGCCACGAGGTGAAAATTAAACGACCTCATCTGGCGAAGAAAAAAATCTTGTTTCATCACGATAACGCACCAGCGCACACGTCAATCGTTGCGACGGCTAAAATCAACGATCTAAAGTTTGAATTGCCGCACCCTCCTTACTCTCCAGACCTAGCCCCGAGTGACTATTTTCTGTTCCCTAATCTCAAAAAATGGCTTGGCGGTAAGAGATTTGCGGACAATGAAGAAGTAATCGAAGCTGTAAATGGTTATTTTGAGGAGCTTGACGAATCAGTCTATAGAGATGGCATTAATAGACTGGAACACCGCTATGAGAAATGTATCAGCCTTGGAGGAGATTATGTTGAGAAATAAAAAAAAAAATTTTTAAAAACCTTGTTTTTCTTGGTCAGGCCGGAAACTTATCAATCCACCCTCGTACACGGCACTGTTGGCGTGCACTGCCACGGCAAAAAACCGTCTGTGTGAAAGCAGGGTTAGGGAAATGCGAAGATTAGCTCAAGATAGCAAAGAGTGAAGGTACATATCCAACTTATTATGATGAGATATTTACATAAAAAAGAAGTCACTAATTGTAAGAAAGAATGAAAACTCAGTTCACGATCTTTGTTTTTGTTGCTTCAGACCTTGCAGACCAACTTTTTATACCATTTCGCTAGAGGAGAAAACCTAGCACACGCCGTTATTAAAAATTTTCATTTAGGTACTTAAGGGGCTCTATGATTTTAATAAATATTTTTACGATCTACAGAACGATCAAAAGCAACGACTACGTAATGGTTTTTTTTTTAAAATCGCTTAAGAATAAGTGATGTGTCACTAACTTTATATCGTTTGTCATTTCCATAAAACGAAATTACAAAAAATTAATCTAGCGCCGAGTTATCGGCAAACGATTTCCGGTGATACCAATCTTAATTGTAATGGCTTTATATCGTCTGCCGATAGTACGTATGTATACATATAATTCGAGAGTCAGCGAAATTTGTCGGTGCCTCATTTTTTCATTGATAAAAGTACATTGCGGTCTTTGGTAATAAGATCATATTGATCAAGAAAATTGACCACTTATGCCCAGTTAGCGGTGCAACGCTTACCGAGAGCGTTAACAAGATGCTATAAAGAATTAAAAAAAATATATTTTTTCGGTTGGTCACTTGACATGTCAAAAATGACCACTTATACTTCTTTGGCAAAATAATGTACCGCTTCCAAGCATGCAAAAGTGTAAAAATGTTTTTAGAAATGGACTTATATTTGTAATTACTTATTTGTCATGCTCACAGAGGACCATACTATCTGTAAGACAAAATTAATAAATAAATAATCAATCGAAAACGTCTAAAAATGCGTCAAATTTTAGCTCTTGTATGGCACAACGAGATCTCCTAAGGTAGACGTTCTATGTTTAACCGTTTTTGCACAATTGCAATTGTTTATTAAAAAGGCTGTTTGCCGTGAAATCACGAACATTCAACTAGAATTTTGAGGGGGGTGCAGGTAGGGTTTCTAAGTGGGTAGCCACACTATCTCTTGTGGGCCCCATAAAATTGCCCCCTAGGGTAAGGAAGGCGTATATAACGCCTTGCCGCATTTGCGCATCATCAGGAATGCCGCCATGTTGCCCCCACAGGGAAAAATTATTGCTACCCCATTAAAAATGTTTGGAAAACTGAACTTTATTTTCAATGAAAAAAATACAATGCATACATATATCACTTATTTGTAAAATTTGTTTGCTCTTAAGTAAGATTGTGTTATTGGGCTGTTTTGTAGTCAATAATACTTTAAATTGCAATGGGTTTACTGTTATTCGACCTGATGCGTCTGGTTTCAGTTGTCTTATAATAACAATATCAGGAAGTAGTACACTTGTTGGTTCGTTGCAAATTTAAAAGATTTCATTGAAAAGACGACATTATTGAGCAAGGAGATTATTATTATAAACTTTTTTATTTTACCGAGAGTATACATGTGATAGGCTTGCTCGTTAAGACCCATATGAAAAACCTATAAGGCAATCTTCATTTTAATATCACCACTTTTCTTGGTAGGATATAACACTTGATATAAAATACTATATACAGAGTTTATTTATAAATGAATTATTAACCATGTAGTGTAAAGTGAAGGTACAAATCTTGCATTCATGTTCGGGTTTGTTTCCCCAGGAGCATCGGACCTCCCTCTAATTATTAACTATGAAATAACGGATTACAACTACAGGCACAACGAAGAAAACATGAATTAAAAACGCAAGTTAACAAGAAGCAATACAAAACGTAACTAACTCTAAATTGTTGGACAAGATCAAAAATTGTTCTGGTGCCACCACCAATAATTGGTATGCAACCAGAGAATACCAGTCAGAAGTCAATAAGGGAAAAAACCCAACAAGGTATGACTCTGCCTCGAGCTATGAAATTCCTGTAACCTGCATACAATTGAAGAGCATCGGTAATAAAATTGACAAAGGTGGTTGTCATCAAAGACTTTCGCAGAACCACTGGGACCAAATCGGCCTATTATTATTTGCAAGAGACATTTGACTACTTTGCATGCATTTAAAATTATAGAAGTTTCCAATCATCATCAATAAAATAAAATAGGTTAAATAATGATAAGTAAATCTATCTCTAGCGACCAAAAAAATATTAAAATTAAACTGAAAAAAAAAAGCATTTTTTGCCCCCAGGATTCATCCGATAATGACTTACAAGGCCTTATTTTGTTTGTAAAATGTTGAAGTTGAAATTTCTCATTTACAAAACATCTCTATTCTGCCACAACACTTCTTTTACTGGTCCAGTTGGAAAAAAAAACTTTTGGGTGTTTCATTCCCACCAGCAGTAACGCCAGAAGGTAGGGCGGAAGGCCCTCTTCAGCCTACTTTCAGGAATCGTAGGAATGGGTGGGTGGTGGTTCGGGTGAGAAAGATGAGACGGACGAAACGAAGACGGAAGAGAATGAAAGATTATCTGTGGAATATTACTGTCTCAGCATTTGCCTAAGTGATCCAAGGAAACCACAGAAAAACTTGGACCAAGGAAGACGGACCCGGAATCGAACCGGCGTCCTCCCAAATGCTAAGTAATGGTCTAAACCTCTAGGCAATGCCGCTCGGTGGTCCAGTTGGAATATGTTAGTCATAATGTACGTAAAATTTTGTACTTATTTATAGTAGGTACCTTTTACAATTTGCCAAGTCATTTTAAAATTGAACACCATGGATCTCATTAAACCTTGAATATTTTAGTAATAATGATGAAACATGTGTAGCATTTTGATGTTTAGACTCTAACTGTCCCCTACACTGTATCACCCTGTATAATGACACTTTCCAAAAATCTATTCAGTAGGTTAGACAGGTATGAACTGACGAAAACTGCCAATCCGTTATTAAATTTTAATTAAGACATTCATTCTCATAAAGGCTAAACATTTCCTGAAAAAGGCACGTAATGAAACAACTCTCAACTTGATTCAGTCACTGTAAAATTTCAGTTAGTTAAAATTATACAGGTAACCGACAGTTAATTGCTCGTCCGAAGTAATAAAACATTACTCAGTCAACAAGCGTGTAATAATGGCTATTACTCGTGGGAATGTAGTTTTTACATTAGGGGTCGTGGGCGAGTGGGTACCTTTCTCAGTAAGTTCACTTGAATGTGTTATAGCTACAATTAGTACAGTGAATGAAGGTAAAAATTAACTTTTACCTCCGATTTCGGCGAACCTCTATCGATTTGCATCAAACTTTGGGATTGAGTATATTTTACCCTCAACTGTACTAAATATACGACACTAAAATGCGTAACAAGTACAATTTCTCGATTAAAGGTAGAAGGTGTTATCTATTTCAATTAAATGTACGAACTACAATTTATCTTTAACTAGTTTTTCCACGCGGATTCGCTGGCAGAAATTAATATTGTTTCTCCATAAAACCTTTTAACTCCCAATTCACCCTTACAACGTTTTAATATTATGTAATGTCGTCAGATTATGTATATTAGTTTCAATAACTTTTTTGAAAATCATATTAAATAAAGTTTGTCAACGCCAGGACGGCGTTAAGAGTGTGGCGAAATAACTCTTTTTGTTTTTTCTGTGTGTAAATATTTTTTCTAATTTTATTTCATTTCAATTAATATTTCATTTCAAGTAATATTTCCTTTCAGTCTAAACTCTATTGTTCTTTCAATCACTTTTACCTGGAAATCCAACTTCAACCATACCTGCATGCACTCCCATACTAATATCTGGTTTTACCCTTAATTGCTTTCTCTTGAATTCTGTACTATCTAATTCTGTGTATTCCTAGAAACTAGTGTCTTCACCCTCTCTCTCACTACTTTTCCTTCTAGAACATTCTATCAAAATTACTAACAACCCTATCCTATAAATACTCGAAAATTTCTTATCTCAAGACAGTCTCTCGCCTACCGCTACCACCATTCGTAAGTGCTTCGATTATTCCATTATTATTCTCTACATTGTTTTCATTTTTGTTGTTATCTTTGTTATTGTTACTGTTCTGTTACCTTGTTCTCGTTTGTTTGTTTCACTCTTTGTGCCTTTTGTTACTGGTGTTTTCGTTTTGTTCTGGTTATTATAAATTGTTATTTGTTATTATTAGTGTTTTTTTGGTATTTAAATAATATCCACCAAAAGACACTAAAGTGGTGACCCCGACGTGATCTTATACACAGATACATCCGTGCTCTGTATAGTTAGAGGAAGGTCCAAGACAAGAATGAGGTTATTCTTATAATGATAAACATTTATATCATGTTGTCTATACAGGGAGCCGACTGATACGGTATTAGGGAGTCTGACAATAGGAGGTAATTGCTTCTTTACTAATAAGAGGGCAGACATTATGTCATATGGCGGAGTTATTGAAGGTTGCAGTGTCTTAGAGCTGATAAGTGATATTAAATCATTAACATATTCTAGATCGATTATCAAAGATTTTGTTATGCAGTCAACTTTATTCACTATGTTGTCTGCAGTGGCATATAAGTTCATCATCCAGAGGGTCACATCTATGTTAAATTGAAAATCTCTCAGATTGTCATTCATTCGTGACCACTGATTTTTTATCTCCTTAAAGTTTTGATCGATCGACTCCATTGATTTTGTATACTCCGTTTGCAACGTAGTCATATCAGTATTGATGACTTTGATTGCAGAAACAAAGTTCTTTGATTGTGACATTATCATACCCTTTGTTTCTTTTACTTCTGAATTGAGGATATTTACACAGTCATAGATGTTTTCAATATCCCCTGTAGTTGCTGTACCCCATAACCACTCATTAACACTCCCTACAAAAGGAGCAATTCCAGATGTGATTCCATGCTGATTCTGTTGTAAGGGTCTATAAGGCAATTCTCTTTTGGATCTCCGAGCTCTAGTATTTGAGCCTGATGAATCAATGGAAGTCTGGGGTTTAGACCCTATGTGTGAGATGAGATCATTGAAGTGTTTTTCAAGAACTCCAACATTTTGAGACAAATAACAGACTTTGTCTCCGTTGTCTAGGATCCTACTGCTGACGAAGCCCAAATCTTAAGTGCGTTAGAATCGGTACTTGGTCAGAGAAGTTTTAGAATGACCTTACCGCCCTTTAATTACACCGATCCAGAACTGTGGTTCTCACAAGTAGAGTTAGGTTTCGCGAGTGCCGGTATTTCATCAAACATAAAAAAGTTCGAGATAGTGGCCCAAAGCCTCGAATCGCGAGTGGCGTCAGAGGTTCGCGATTTAGTGGTAGCGGCTCCAAGCAACGACTCCTACACATCATTGAAAACGGAGTTAATTAAACGGCTTAGCGCGTCTCAGGAAGAGAAAACTCGCCGCTTCTTAGAGAACGAGGAGTTGGGTGACCGGAAACCATCTCAATTTTTGCGGCACCTAAAAAGTCTCGCGGGTTCAACAGTCCCCGACAACATCATTCGCGCCATCTGGTTCAATCGACTACCGAACAACATACAGCCTATCCTTGCAGCCCAAAACAACAGTTCCTTGGAGGACGTGGCCGACCTAGCGGATAAGGTAATGAATTTATCCGTAGGGAAGCCAACAATCGCAGCAGCAGCAACACCTTCAGCAAGTGCACCATCTTCGATAGCCGCCATGCTAGCAGAACAAATACAGCAAATGCGGATAGAAATGAGTGCTGCATTACAACAAGAAATCGCAAATTTTCGGGCCGAGATTTCGGAACTTAGAACCAACCAGCTTCAAGCAGGAAACCCTCCACGTGCGCGCGAACGATCATATTCTCGCGGACGCTCTTCTCTTCGCGGTCGCTCGAAATCTCGCGGACGATACGCCGGTGAAGGTATCTGTTGGTACCACGAACAGTACGGGGCAAGTGCAAGAAAGTGTACGCGACCGTGCAAATTCGCGGGTTCGGAAAACTACGCGGCCAGTCGTTAATGGCGGCAGACGACCCAAGGCCTACAGATTCCCGCCGCATCCTAGTTCCGGACCGCAACAGCAATACACTATTTCTGGTAGACACTGGTGCTGACTTATGCGTTTTTCCCCGGTCCTACCTCCCACAGCCACGAGAAAGGAGTACCTACCAACTTTCCGCGGCTAATGGAACCCCAATCACGACGTACGGCACGACGACTAGGACACTAAATCTGGGACTTCGGAGGGATTTCACGTGGAGATTCGTTGTCGCAGATGTCAGCAGGCCCATCCTGGGAATCGATTTTCTCGCTCACTTCGACCTGCTAGTCGACGCGAAAAATCGCAGGCTCATCGACGGTACGACGAAAATTTCAACACCAGGTCAACCAACCAATTGCGACGTACCGACCGTTAAAATCATCTGCGGATCATCGCCCTACCTGGATCTTCTCGCGAAGTTCCCGGATGTCGTACGCCCAGACGGAATCGTCAAGGTCAAACACCGCACTCAGCACCATATAAAGACGATACCAGGACCACCCGTGGCGCACAAACCCCGAAGGTTGGCCCCAGATCGCCTGAAGGTTGCGAAAAGGGAGTTCGACGCTATGCTGAAGTTGGGAACCATCCGACCATCCCAAAGCTGTTGGTCATCCCCACTCCACATGGTCCCGAAGGAAGACAACGAGTGGCGTCCATGCGGCGACTACCGAGGACTCAACGCGCGGACTGTACCTGACAGATATCCAGTCCGTCATATACATGATTTTTCGCAATCCTTGGCCGGAAAAACCATGTTTTCCACGATTGACTTGGTTAAAGCTTACCATCAGATCCCGGTAGCGCCTGAAGATATCTCCAAGACCGCCATTGCCACGCCCTTTGGACTCTTTGAATTCCCCTTTATGTCGTTCGGTTTACGAAACGCGGCGCAGACATTCCAGCGCTTCATTGACGAAGTACTGCGTGGTCTGGATTTCTGCTACGCGTATATCGACGACATATTGGTGGCATCAACTACGGCAGAGGAACATTTAGTACACCTGGAAACCTTATTTCGTCGCCTTCAGGACTATGGTGTCGTCATTAATCCGGCCAAATGCAAGTTCGGACAATCCGAGGTAAAATTCCTGGGATACCTCGTGAACAGCAAAGGAACGGCACCGCTACCAGAAAGAACCGATGCTATTACATCCCTCCCACGACCAACCACCGTCAAGGAACTCCGTCAATTCTTGGGAATGGTGAATTTTTACCGAAGATTTATCCCCAAGGCTGCAAGCCTCCAAGCGTCCCTTAACGAACTCCTGAAGGGCGACGTCAAAGGCAAGGCGCCGCTCACATGGACGACAGAGGCGATCGCATCGTTCGACGCAACCAAGACCGGTTTGGCAACAGCGACGCTTCTGGCACATCCGGTCCCCGAAGCACAATTGGCAATTTTCTGCGACGCGTCAAATTCCGCTATTGGTGCGGTATTGCAGCAGTTTGTTGACGGAGCCTGGCAGCCGTTATCATTTTTCTCCAGGAAGCTGAAATCGGCAGAAAAGAAGTACGCTGCATATGACAGGGAACTCCTCGCTATCTACGACGCCGTTAAACAGTTCCGACACATGGTAGAGGCAAGGACATTTACCATTTATACAGACCACAAGCCGATCATATACGCATTCGGAAAGAAGGATGGCGTATGCAGTCCACGGCAATTCCGGTACCTAGATTTTATCGGACAGTTCTCCACGGATATTCGTCACCTACCGGGAGAGAACAACGTCGTTGCAGACGCCCTGTCACGAGTCGAAGAGGTCACCGTCGCGGTTGACCTGGAGGAGTTGGCGGCAGCACAGCAAACAGATGAAGAATTAGCATCGTTAGAGAGGAATGAAAACTCTAATCTGCAACTTAAACTTATCAAAATTCCAGGAACGAACTTTTCATTGGTCTGCGACGTTTCGACCTCAATAGCGCGCCCCTTCATTCCCTTCAAATTTCGCAGAGCAGTGTTTGAGAAAATCCACAGTTTGTCGCATCCGGGAGCCAACGCATCGGCCAAACTGGTTTCCGCCCGCTACGTCTGGCCATTCATCAAGAAAGACTGTCGGGAAATGGCCAAAAACTGCCTGCAATGTCAAAAATCCAAGGTGACTCGACATGTTTCAACGGTACCAGGGACCTTCGCACCACCGTCTAGCCGATTCGAACATGTTCATGTCGACATCGTAGTGATGCCCTACTGCGACGGCTACCGATATCTGCTGACGTGTGTCGATCGATTCTCCCGCTGGCCAGAAGCTATCCCGATGGAGGACCAGGAAGCCGTTACGGTGGCTCGCAACTTTTACAATCATTGGATAGCGCGTTTCGGAACCCCGCTAAGAATCACGACGGATCAGGGTCGACAATTCGAGTCGCATCTGTTCAGAGAATTAAACGCTCTGACAGGTACGACTCACTTAAAAACAACTGCCTATCACCCAGAAGCAAACGGGATGGTCGAAAGGCTTCACCGACAGTTGAAGGCCGCGATAAAGTGCCACCGTACCACAAAATGGACCGAAACGCTTCCCACGGTGATGTTAGGGATCCGATCAGCCTGGAAGGACGATTTGCAGTCAACCGCGGCAGAGATGCTGTATGGCGAACCCCTACGCCTTCCCGGTGAATTCCTTACACAGGCTACTCAACAACCAAACATCACATCGGACTTCGTACAAAAATTGCGAGAACATGTGCAGCATCTACGTCCCGTACACGGAACCAGACACGGTAAAATGGTACCATTCATTTTCAAGGACCTCGCGACTTCAACCCACGTGTTCATTCGTCACGAGGGACCCAAAGGACCGCTTCAGCAACCCTATAACGGACCATACAAGGTTGTCAGTCGCGCAGAGAAAACATTCACTGTTGACATTCGCGGAAAAAACGTCAAGGTCTGTATAAATAGGCTTAAACCGGCATACATCTTTGCCGACCTGGATGACAACGACGACGAAAGGACAATCGAGATACAGCAGACTCCGGCGAATCCGGGAATACCATCCAATCCCATACCGGAACTACAACCCGTGCCGGAACAACCACCCGCGTCGGAACTGCCAGTCGCCCAGCCACGGACAACGCCCTTGCAACAGCGGACAACGCGGTCAGGACGGCGCGTACGATTTCCAGACCGCCTACAAGTCGGGTTTTCGTGACTCCATCACTGGCAGGGGGGTACTGTGGCGAAATAACTCTTTTTGTTTTTTCTGTGTGTAAATATTTTTTCTAATTTTATTTCATTTCAATTAATATTTCATTTCAAGTAATATTTCCTTTCAGTCTAAACTCTATTGTTCTTTCAATCACTTTTACCTGGAAATCCAACTTCAACCATACCTGCATGCACTCCCATACTAATATCTGGTTTTACCCTTAATTGCTTTCTCTTGAATTCTGTACTATCTAATTCTGTGTATTCCTAGAAACTAGTGTCTTCACCCTCTCTCTCACTACTTTTCCTTCTAGAACATTCTATCAAAATTACTAACAACCCTATCCTATAAATACTCGAAAATTTCTTATCTCAAGACAGTCTCTCGCCTACCGCTACCACCATTCGTAAGTGCTTCGATTATTCCATTATTATTCTCTACATTGTTTTCATTTTTGTTGTTATCTTTGTTATTGTTACTGTTCTGTTACCTTGTTCTCGTTTGTTTGTTTCACTCTTTGTGCCTTTTGTTACTGGTGTTTTCGTTTTGTTCTGGTTATTATAAATTGTTATTTGTTATTATTAGTGTTTTTTTGGTATTTAAATAATATCCACCAAAAGACACTAAAAGAGAATATTCGGCCCTGCAAACTATATTACGGCCCGTGCAAAAAGTCGTTTAAATACTAATCTCATCATCATTAGGTGGTTAGTCCTACGACTGGTTGTACACGCACCTACACTCTTTTCTATCCTGGGTTAATCTTCACATTTCTCCAAAACTAGAACAACCCACATCCTTAACTGTTTGTGAACAGCAATCTAACCTAGACTTACCTATATCCCTCCTAACTTCCGCTTCTGTCTCTAATATGTCTCATTTAGTTGGTAGAACAGCTTCTTAGGCATGAAGGTCTAATGCCTGAGAAGGTGTCCTACCAACCTATCTCGCCTATTTCTTATTGACTTCCATAAAGTTCTCTGTTTTCCTATTCTTTCTAGTACCTCTTCATTTCTAACTTTCTCTATGTACGGTATCCTCATCATTCGCTTGTAACACAACATTTCTTACACCTCCAACCTTTTCTTTTCCGCATCGCCCACCGTCTTTTTTCGCACCCCTACATCGCCACGCTCCAAACATAACCCTCAACAATCTTTTTCGAATTTCTAAATTAACCGTTCGCGAGCATAGCAGTGACTTCTTTTTATTGAAGGCAGCTCGACCCTGCGCTATCCTTTGCTTTATATCCCTACTACTCGTTCCGTCCTGACTTATCTCACTTCCTAGATACCTAAAATCAGCCACTTTTTCTAATTTTTCGTCTCCTATCTTTATATTCGCTCTTTTCCTACTTTTTCTTCCCTTGCTTACCAATATTTTTGTTTTACTTTTATTTATTTTCGTACAGTACTGTTCTGTCAATACCGCTTCCATTTTATTTAAAGCTATCCACGCTCCAACTGAAATATTGCATCAATCCCTATTGCACTATTGATGACATCCCATGAGATAGTCCCCGCCCGGACACCCGAATGTTGATGTGCTTTATCCTCGAAGACGCCATCATTTAATTTCTGTAGTTGAACGTTTTACTCGGGATCATAATGTGGTGGTTTCCCATTGCCTTCCACATCGCAGTATTGTGTATCAGAGTGCCATACTGATCCACGTGATATTTGCCACCCTAAGTACTGAAAGATCTGCTGCCCTCTTTCAGGGATATGTCTTAGTCTGGTTTCTCTTTAAGAACCCCCCTTCCCCCATTATGTTTGAACTTATGGTCCGGCTCCCTAAATCATTCAAACTCGCAAGCCGATCTACGCACTCCAAACTAATGAAGTTGTAATCCTTGGTTAGCGGATTTTCAACGAGAGGGTTGAGTTGAAACAAGCCTATAATATTTGTAAACACTAAAAGTTTGCAAGGTAACAAAATCATACCAATAAGTTATCGTTAATCAAAACCTCATAGTCCAACAAGCGACAGACATTGTAACAGTTCTGAGAAAAAGTAAACACAAGAACTATATCAAAATAACAAATAATGTAATGTAGTAATCAATAAACCTATTCCGATATAATCTTATTTACCAATTTTTATTATTTCTGGTGTTTGTTTTTTCTTTATTCTCTTGTACAATCACCCCGTACGGCCGAGTCCCCGGCGTCATCACGCAAGTTCAACTACGTAGTTTGTCGAAATCGGTAGGTAAGGGGCTAATCGAAGGAAAAGGTATAGATTATGAATACGAATTGTAGCAAAGGCTTTTACTTCTAGCTTTTACTTGAAAGTAATAAATATATAAATACGGCGTAACGAAGTCTAGTTCTGCTTTATCGCGATAAAGATAAAAGCGGTCAGACGCGCATCATTAGCGCCAAGGGCCCTGATATTAAGCAGAAGAAAGGTTTTTGAGTACTTAAGTTGTCCCCTAGTTAATTCGTATGCCAATATTTTAAAGTGCTGATAGGTTCAATAAGTAAGATTCAAGTTTCTGCGTTTTACGTAATTATTTTCAATATGAATGAAATATATTACAAAATAAATTGAAAATTTTGATGTCTTCGGTTATCAACACCCTGTATATTGTTTACTGTTTCTAGCGATTATAGAATCAAGACCGGCAACGTTTTATAAGCACCTTCGTTACGTTGTCCTTATTTTTACCTCTGCTCCCATGCCAGATAATTATTTCCAAGTAATTACCACCTAGAACAGGTACATCACACGCACGACGGCGACGTGCTCTGAGAGCGAGAGATGCGAGGATGAAAAGATGGAATGAATCGAGAGAGAATCAAGTTAGTGATGTATGACTGACAACCGATGTTTATTTTCGCGTGCTAGTTTCCTATGTTTCCGTGGAGTGGAAGCGTAGACAACATACCGCTTGGCGGTATACCGCACTCGTCTATTATATGACACACGTATTTTATGTATCTACGGTTGAAGTATATGTGTACGATAGTAAAAGTTAACACGAAAGCAATACTTATCGTCAGTTAAGCACAGGACCGGATTAAAGTTCAATTACTTAGATCTACTAATAAATCGTTGCATCGTCGCACTCATTACCTTGCAATTCTGTTATTCTTTTTAGCGTTTCAAATTAAACAAATATGATTTCTCAAAGATAAACGAAAATTAGATGTACGAGGTATGTTCAAAAAGTATCGCAATTTTGAATTTCCGCTGGTAACGTATATTCGATCTTCGATTTTTTTGTGGCGTTGTGTTGGTACTCATGTCTCTCATTTATAGCGACAAGTTCGGCCATGTTGAATGTTTAGTTAATTTTTGACAGCTGCTTTGCTTGCACGTGTTTTGGCTCGTCTTCGATTTTTGCCTATTCCAAAAAATGGATCAAAGAATCAGTATCAAATTTTGTTTGAAAAACAAAATTAAGTGCGCTGACGCATTCCGAACGTTGACTGTAGCATATGGTGAAGCTACCTTGGACCAGATAAACGTTTATGGGTTGTACAGAATGTTCTCAGAAGGCCGAGAAGATATGAATAACGAAGAGTGTGCCGGAGGTTTGAGCTCGTCAACAACAGACGAAAACATTGATAAAGCGAAAAAAAAATATCTATATTGGTCAATCGTAGAATTACCGTTAGAGAAATTGCTCAGGACCCAAACATATCGATTGACTTCTGCCATTCGATTTTTACCAATAATTTGGGCATGAGACGTTTCGTCGCGAAATTCGTACCAAAATTGCTCAATTTCGACCAAAAACAGTATCGTATTAACATTGCTAAGGAGCTGTAGGACTGTCCGCGACGACCCAAATTTGTTCCAGAGGGTCATAACTGATGACGAGTCATGGGTTTATGGTTAAAACGTGGAAACCAAAGCTGAATCATTCCAATGGAAGCTGCCGCTCGAGCCAAGACCGAAAAAAGCGCGCCAAGTTAGGTCGAATGTGAAGGTTTTGCTTAGTTTTCTTCGATTGCAGGGACGTAGTGCATCATAACTTCTTGTCACAGGCTAGAAAGGTCCATAAGGAATACTACCTGCAAGTTCTGCGTGAAGCAATCAGCCAGAAACGCCTGGATTTTTGGAAAAACAAAAATTGACTTTTACACCAAAATAACGCCCCTGCTCTGAACTAAAGACGCCCATGAAAGGACGACGCTACGTTACTATTAAGGAGATAAAGACGGTATCGAAGAAGCTGAATAAGATCACAAAAAATGATTTTTCGAAATGCTTTGAGGATTGGAAAAAACGTTGGCACAAGTTGGTTGTAACGCTTAGTGTGAAATTTAGAGAACAAAATTACATTCCATTTAAACCATGTGTTATTCTAATTTGGATATAACGAACACATTTATAATGAACGATCGGCTTCAACAAACGTTTTTCAATGGAAACGAATTAATATTTCTTTGATAGATTGACCTAACCAATAACGAATATCCTAGTAACTTACTTATTTATTTAAGCAAATTTACTTTTACATTTTAACCCCTTGACAAATTGTATGGTTCAAAACAAGTTCATTCGTTTAGCCGTGTAAGGGTGTCAAAGGTATAAAAAAATTGTTTTTCTTCAATTTCTTTAAAATACGGCAACGGTGAAAATTACCTCCACCCCTTTTTGGAGGGTTGTATGAGCGTATCAATGATTTTTTCTTGGAAATATAGGTTAAATCTTTTATTAAACAATCATATTTACAACAATTTCGGAGAAAAAAGTTTCCTCTATCGATGATTTCCTTAAAAAGTTTAAATTGATAGAGGAATCCTTTTGGTTGCGTTACAATTGTCGAACGATGCATAAAAATCCGTCATCTACTCCAAGTAAGTATACTACCTCCTTATGAACTCCGTAGCACGTACGCATAACAGAAACATGTAAGTATAAATTATGGAGCAATGTAATAAAACCCTTTGGAATTTCCGACCTTGTAAAGGACTACCATCAAACGTGCGTTGGAACGTCGTCGTCACGTATAAATGTATGGGTACTTATTTTAAAGAATTGGTAATTTACATACCGAGTGCGTGAAGACACGCAGTTGGTATCTAAAATATATACCTTTAACGTATACCGCATGCTGTACGTGCAAACACATCCGTGCATTATAATTAATAACGTGAAGGAAGCTTGGATGTTTAGCTTACAAAAAGAAAGTCGAAATGACGAAAATAAAATAAGACATTATGGGAATTCCAAAAGTAGGTTTGAAACCATCAAGAATTAGGTAAGGGGCATCTACGTATAAGCCAAAGTTAATAGTGGCTGTGGACAATGGCTTGCGACTACCTAAAGTAATTTATAACCACGTGACAATAGCCAACGGAAAGTAAGGCCCAGATTAATTCGTTATTTAAAATTTAAATTGCTTTTAGAAAGACATTTTTAATGTTAAAATCGTTTATATAACCCTCTATTTAATATAATACATGACCGTCACTGTATTAATATCACTCTGTATTCGCTCATAATTCGCACTGTTTATTTATATTACTTTTCAGCAGTCCTTATACCAATGAACTCTGACTTTCATCAAGAAGCCTATTTATATTGTTAAGAATTCTATAACAATAAAAATATAATAATAGGAACAGTCTTCATTCTTCTCGAGAATTTTAGAACTTCTATTGTTAAGCGGTAAATATGTGTCACTCAGGGCATAGTATAAAGATTCTATACAACAGGTTCACTTCCCGTCTAGACCATTGCCTAGCATTCGGGAGGACGCCGGTTCGATTCCGGGTCCGTCTGCCTTAGTCCAAGTTTTTCTGTGGTTTCCTTGGATCACTTAGGCAAATGCTGAGGCAGTAATATTCCACAGATAATCTTTCATTCTCTTCTGTCTTCATTTCGTCCGTCTCATCTTTCTCACCCGAACCACCACCCACCCATTCCCACGATTCCTGAAAGCAGGCTGAAGAGGGCCTTCCGCCCTACCTTCCGGCATAGTCCGGAGGGACTGCCCGCCCACCAGCATTACTGGTTGGTGGGAATGAAACACCCAAAAGTTTTTTTTTTGGTTCACTTCCCAGCCTCGCGCATTCAATCTTCTGTTAACACTTCATTACTTGGTCTACGAGTTCCCCACTAATCAGGGGCTGGCTTGTACAAGAGTGTCATGGTGAAATCACTGTAACACTTTGGTAACGATGCTGAACAGTCCTAGTATATGACAGTTCAGCGTACATAAAGTCAATTTCTGATGGCCTCCAAAAAATGTGAAGTTACTGTATAGAATCTTTATATCAGAGCCGGCCAAATTCCGCTCCTATGTGCTTCTGCAAGAGCATATAAGAGAGGTATGCAAATCTACTAAGACCCCTTTCCTTGTGACAGGTATATTGCCACAGGAATGGTGTCGAACGATGCCTCTCTCTCTTTATCCATAAGCATAACTATAAGGCTTGGCTACGGAAGGGGTTTGGTAGCGGAAGAGGCTTGGTTACGGAGGAAGAGAGACAGGTGTCGTTCGTTTCTATTAGGCTGGGGCAGTAATATTCCACAGATAATCTTTCATTCTCTTCTGTATTCATTTCTTCCATCTCATCTTTCTCATCCGAACCACCACCCACCCATTTCCACGATTCCTGAAAGGAGGCTGAAGAGGGCTTTCCGCCCTACATTCCGGCGTAGCCTGGAGGGACTGCCCACCCACCAGCATTATTGGCTGGAGGGAATGAAACACCCAAAAGTTTAAGTTTTGGTATGTTTTTGCCTGCGGACATAGCTACTCAAGAGCACAGCGGGCCAAACTTTGACCTCTTTGGAGCTGTCTGTCTTCCTCCGTCACCAAGCCCCCTCCATAACATATCCGTCATGTTGTGGTTATGAAGACAGAGATACAGCTATCGTTCGATGGCAGCAGATTTGTGTACCTCTCTTACTTGCTCTTACAGGAACACCTATGGGCGCTAGGAGCGGAGTTTGGCCGGCTCTGCTCAAAAACCTTTGCGCACGTAGCAGAATTGTACCTCACTTCAGTCAATACTTTTTGGTTTACTGGTTCGTAAAGATAGTGTACAGTCTCATGAATATTGACATTGGATTATGCAGCAAAATATTCCAGAATTCGAGTGTCAAAATAGAAACAAACATTGGGGTAGACATTTTAAACCTATTCCGTTTATAACCTCAGAATTGAATTAGCATGTCAGGAGAGAAATTCAAACCTTAAAACCCAGAAATTAAAATGTGGCGGTCTCACCCCCATAAAAAGTTACGGGGGTTCAAAATTAATAAATATGCCAACTTTTATACATGTAAATATTTATACAGTCGTTCTTAAACAATATTCAAAGATAAAACTAATGGAAAAATACATAAAAATATTGAGAAAGTTATATATAGGGTAGATTAGGTTAGGTTAGGTTATCGGGTTTTGTTCAAGTGACCACCCTCTTTCGATCCCCCACCTCCACCCACTTGAAAATGTTTTTTGTTGAATTTTATTTGAATTAGGTACAGTGTATGAAAATTGTCAAAATAATCAACTTTCAACCCCCATAACTTTTTATGGGGGTGAGACCGCCGCAAACTTTTTATGGGGTTTTACTCAGGTGACCACCCTCTTTCGATCTCCCTACCCTCTTTCGATCCCCTACCCTCTTTTGATCCCCTCTTCCCCTACCCCCATATAACCCTCATAACTTTTTATGGGGCTGAGAGCGCCACGAACTTTTTATGGTACTTTAGTGGGGGAGACCTCCTCTTTCGATCCCACCCACTCCCACTCCCTTCGGGGGTGAGGGCCATCATCTAGACCTTTACCAAATTTTTATTTTTCTGAAAGGTAGGTATACTACTTTTGTTTTCTAAATATTCTTTGTTGCTGAACACGAATATGGCTTCCAAATTTTTATTTCAACTTTGTTATTCTGAATAAAACAAATCGAAGACAATTTTCTAAATATTGTCCATAACCCCCCCCCCCCCTTCACACACAATATACAAATTTAAATTAAGATAAGAACAAAATGCTTTTGGAACTCGCCTTTTCTTGGAATGGTGCAATTGTTCTGAAGGGTGAAAAATCTTTTAGTAGATCGGTATTTCTACTCCAATTAACTATTATTGGTATAAATAAAAGGAAGCATTACTAGACAGTTATTGCGGTTTTGGTTCTGCATTTCATTTCTTTTTCGTATAGTTCTTTCGTTCAGTCGAACGTTTACCTTCCTGATTTTAAAAGTAAAAATAAACAGTAGCGGCATATAAGTAGTGATGAAAAATAACAATCGAGGGCGTTTTTATTTCTGTAACTGTCGCGCATTGATTGTAATTGGAGGATAATTGTGGGAGAGAGGTAAGTACCACATGCGTTCAATCAGTTAGCGGAAGCGGCAATCAAGGCGACTTGAACGGGACGCGGTCGCGGTCGGCTCGATTCTCACGCTGCACGAGCTCCACACGCCTACTGCGTCCGCAAGAGAGGTCGATTGGTTTTTGTCCACTCTTGTCTTTTATTATTTATTATTACACATGATAAGACTTTCTTTTTAATCTTACGAAACATGAGCTTCATCTGCTTGGAATTTTGCCCGACAATTAGGACTCTCCTGACTGTGGTATTTGCCCGTAAAGTAATTTCTTCTTAAAATAATTTATAATTCCATATAATCCAAGTAATAAATAGGAAAGATAGGTTGGTAGGACACCTTTTCAGGCATGAAGGTCTTAGAAGCAGAAACAGGAGTTAAGAGGAGTAGAGGAAATAGCAGAGAACGCTGGCTCTTTTCTTGTGATAATGTGGAAAATTTTAATGGAACAGTTGCTGCATCCTTATCATTTGCAGCGAGTGCAAGTCTTGTTTAAAACTGATTTTCAACGGCAATTTTTCTTTCTTTTGTGTACATTTACATCATGTCGCCTGTGATGTAGATATTTAATTTGTTTAGTCTAATGTGTAGTATTAAACTGTTTATGTTTATCTTAGATGTTGGATTATCAATAATGTTTACATTCTCCATCCATGTAGCTGCAGTGTTTTTATCGCACTATGCTATTCTGTAGAGCAGAGCCGGGCAAACTCGGATCTTTTGCATCCCGAGTGATCCACAAGGTTAACCAAGTAGCTCCTCATTGATCCTGCGAGTGCGAGTGAGATGATTCTTTCCTTTTCTTATCCCTTCCATTTCGTAGATGAGTCCCCTCTACCATAGCCAAACCCAATAGAACGTAGTAACGAAAATTTTCGTAGGTATTTTTTAAGTTGCGAGATGAAGGGGCTTGATATGGGAGTGGAAGGGAGAAGAAAAAGACAAAATAAAATTATTCATTACTGCTTACTCTCTCGTACTCATTGAAGGGTATGGAGTGACTCAAACTATCCTCATGTAGCGGCTCCTGCGAAGTTAAAGTTTGTCCGGCTCTGCTGTAGAGTGTAGACACCTACGAGGGTGGATTGATAAGTTTCCGGCCTAACCAAGAGATGACGCCACTAGGCCTACCTTGAGGTGACATTCTATAGTACCATCCTTGGATAGCTTGTAGCTATAGTTTCAGCCCGATCTCCTTGCTAGTGTAGGTTTGACAGCACG
>NW_020438920.1:1870552-1875937 GCF_000699045.2 Agrilus planipennis | reverse complement strand
GACATTTAGAACAATTAGCTTAACTTCCCATGCGTCCAAAATCTTAACTAGAATTGTGCAGAGGACGAACAAAAGGAGGGAAAAAACTATTAGGAGAAAAAGAAGAGAGTGCCTACATAGGATTTGTAAATTTAGAAAAAGGTGTTATAAACCCATCTAATATTATAAACATATCTTTTCTTTCTACTTCTACGAAATGCTGACAATCGTTCTCTTCTATTACTCTTTAAAAATCTCACTTTTACAACCTCCTTTAAAAAATATTCCTTCCTTACAATTTTAACAACCACCGCCTACATTTTCTTCAATTAACAATAACATTCTATAAAACTTCTCTCGCTTCGGCATTTCTGCATGTAATTTACCCTGAACCGGCAACCTATCCCAAAATTACAACACCCCTTATAAACCTCTTTTATACTTTTTACTTCAAAACTTTTCTTTTATTTATGCTATTTCCAAAATCTATTTCTATTAGTTTTATTGCAACCGAACGTGTCTTTGTTACAGGCCGACAGTGCCCTTGCCTCAAGTTTTTTTATTATTATTATTATTTTCAAAAGTCAAGTTCAAAAAACTGCACAAACCCCTCTACAAGAACACGTTTGGTCAACCCCCAGAAAGTGGTGGGAATTTAGAAATATAAGATAGTATCTAGACAGAAAAAGAAATAGAAGAAGAAATAAAGTAACAAACAGGAAAATTTATAAGATTTAGAACATTTTTGTAATTGAAAAATACAACATATAAAAGTGCAAACAGTACCTTATTTTAAGTTAAGTTAAGTAGCTTAGGATCCAAGATCCTAACAAAATAATTATCTACGTACAAAGAGAAATTAACGCATGTTCGATAGTTTTGGTTACTGTGACAATTATAGAAATTCACGAAGTCATAGAAAAGGACAAAGAAGGTTTTTAACATAGTTCATCATCATCATCATCATCTCATAATCATCATAAGATCGTCAGTCCTAAGACTGGTTGGACACGCACCTCCACTCTTTCCTATCCTGCGCTACCTCTGCCCCTCCTAACTTCCGTTTCTGCCACTAATATGTCTCTGACTAGACCTTCATGCCCGAAGAAGGTGTCCTACTAACCTATTTCGCCTATTTCTTATTGACTTCCATAGAGTCCTCTGTTCTCTTACTCTTTCTAATACCTTTTCATTTCTAATCTTCTCTATTCATGGGATCCTCATCATTCGCCTATAACACCACATTTCGAACGCTTCTAACTTTTTCCATTCCGCCGCGCCCATTGTCCGTGTTTCGCACCCGTACAGCGTCGTGCTCCAAACATACACCTTTGAAAACCTTTTTCGATTTTTTAAATTAACCGCTCACGAGCATAGAAGTGACTTCTTTTTATTAAAGGCGCTTCGACCCTGCGCTATCCTCTGCTTTATATCCTTAATCCTTACTACTCCTTCCGTCTTGACTTATCTGACTTCCTCGATATCTAAAATTAGCCACATCTTCTAATTTTTCGTCTCCTATTTTTATATTAGCTCTTTCCCTACTTTTCCTTCCCTTGCATACCAGAATTTTTGTTTTACTTTTATTTATTTTCATGTAGTACTGTTTTGTCAATACCGCTTCTATTTTATTTAAAGCTATCTCTAACTCATCTTTGTTAAATGCTAATACTGTTATATCTTCTGCAAACCTAGTTAATATAGGAAATTTCATCGGTTTTCACTAAATCAGCTAAATCAAAGAAACTTCTAGACAGTCGAATCGGGAATGCGTTAATGAAAAAATTTTACCCTTAATGGATAACCGGTAAGAAACCATAAGTGTTGGCGGCACTACCTCCTGATAAAGATAATTGTAACGCTCCTATCAACGTAAATAGTTTTGTTAACTTTTAAGGTGTATTGATCTGCATTGAGAGGAAGATCCTTTTTATAGAGGTTTTGTTCAGTTTTCATTTATAACGTTATCTATCTAAATTACTTGACAACTAACTCTAAATCCATTTGTAATTTGTTTCTTTTTTAATTACATATCTATTTTACTTTACTATATAATAAAGTTGTTATTGTTTTTCAATCACGCTTTTCTTATCATTTTAATATCTTACGCCCAGTCACGACAAAATAATAAAAACACATTACAATCAGGTAATTAAAATAAATAATTAACAAAAAAAAACCTAAAGTAACAATTTACATCGTGACACTACTGTCCACTGGATATCATCCAGTCTTTTGTACTTTATTTACTAATCCACTACTTTTGAATATCATTTGCGGTTTTCCATCGGTACCTTTAGAGACGATTGACATTAATAATAACCTAAATTCCATGAATTGATTTGGACGTAGTCCACTACAAGTTTCAATGACGATGCCATGCGTTGGCTGAGTGCCGTGCCGTCCGTCCGATTCCAATATGTGCGCGTGCCTGTATTCGTTCTTGCCCGTATCTTTTATTTATTGTGTTATTGTAAATACATTTCGTACAATATTAATTCATAAGTAGAACGAATAGCATAGATATGTGATTTTTAAACAGATACTTTATCTACCTGTGGGTACATTTTGAGCACCTGTGTCTAATCAGGACGACCAGTAAACAGATTACGATAAGATAATGGGAAGAATCTATAACACAATTTTCGAATTTTATTCATGCCTGTTTTCAAAGTTTTCGATTTCGTTTAAATTCATAAACTTTTGAATAGCATAATTCAAAAATTAATAGCNGTTTTTGCCAACTTTGGACCTCCGTCATTTTGTTAATGCACACTTTTTCGAAGTTTAAAAATATACAGGAATGTTTAACTTTCCCCACCTACAACAAAGAACAACTCCCATATGTTAACAAATTTAATCGGGAAAATTAATATATAACTTTTGTTGTCGTGTGTGACTGGTTTTGCTGGACCACATAGGTCTGAATGTATCAATTCAATAATTCTGGATGTCTGCTTACATTCCTTATTATTAAATAGAAATCTTGTTTGTCTCCCTCTTTTGAATGACTCACAGAATTTCTTCATTTGGAAATTCACATTTTATTAATCCTCTTTTCTTGAGTTCTAATAGTTTCTCGGAAGAAACATGACCAAGTCTTTTGTGTCACATTTGATCACATTGAGGAATTGTATATGCTTTTTGAGCAGAAACTAATAACTGACCTAACCCAACCTAACCGAACATTCCTTGAAATTCCTTTTAGGTATGCTCCATACTTTCCGTAAGACCACAGTTGCCGTTTTTTTTTCTTATTTGCTCTTCGTTTCCATTTTCCCGTTGTACTTCTGTATGAAGTAGTTGTACATTTTTACTTCTTAAATTTCCTTTTCTTCCCATGTAAATATTATATTTTTCGTTCTTCCACCACCTTTTCCGCCTCTCATTATCTTCGATTTATCCGAGGTTATCTCTAGGCCTCTTTCTGCGATGTATCTTCCCATTTTTCTCAAAATTTCTGTCATTCCCTCTTCATTGTTCGCTATCAATACTATATCATCCGCGTAAGACACTGTCCATACTTTCTTCTTTCCTATTACTACTCCTCCCATTTGAATTTTCGTATTGTATCTTATGATTGTATTTTCTAGATTCGCAAAAGATAGGTTGAAAAGAGCTGTACGTAAGGGACATCCTTGTATCACCTCATTAATCGTGCTAATTTTTTCAGAAATTTCTTCATTGATTCTCACTTTAAATATTGTTGCTTCATATATTTCTTCTACTATTTTCCTTAACTTCATATTTATTCCTTTTTATTATATTATACTCCATATTTTCTTTCTGTTTATCCAGTCAAAGGCTGCCTTCATATCAGCAAAGAATAGAAAGATTTGTCCTTCTTTAATGACCGTCTTTACCATGTATATTGCATCTAGTGTCCTTCTCCCTTTTCTGTAACCTATTCGTGTATTGTAATGTTCGTGGGTTTAACAAAATTAACTTCTTAGACTGATAACGATAAAAACCCTTTATTGACACCAATTATTAAAGAACTTAAAAACATTATTAAATTATAAGTAAACTTAGGTTATGAATTATTCTATTTATTTACACTATTCACTGCGCTATTTATTTCACTGCTATCACTGTCAATTTATTTCTGGATTCACTCCTGCAAAGGTCAATTTATTTCTTCCTCTCTCGGCGATAGTCTCTTCCTCTAAATACTCTTTTGTTTACTTTCTGGAACCTTCTGGAAACATCCGGATAGTTTATTTTTTCTTTGAACTGTTTAACTGCTTTTCCAGAACGCAGGTACGACACACATTTACAAATACGGCGCACATGAAGAAAGGCGCCCGCGTCTAGTCGGCGAATCGATAAACCGCTCACACACACGTATGCCCGATCGTACACAAACACACTCGTGCTCGCTACAGTATATTTTTTTTTATAATAGCTATGATGTTGTTTATAATGTGGCAGATCCACAAAAACTTGATTTAAAGTAAATTTAAGCATACAAGTACTTACTATTATACGTATTTCGACAAAAAACAACTGTACAGGTATTTGAATATTTCAAAAAAAGTGCTTGAGAAGTCAGTGTTTGTAAAAATTATTTTAATGCCTTCCAGGGGAAGGTAATTTAGAATGTAATGAACCTTCGCTTTAGGTTGATTTCTACATTCTACAATTCTTTTTCTTAAAAGCAGTTGTCGTCACTGCTGTTTGTCTATCCATCCCTCACTATTTAAAGAATCACTTGTTTATATAAAGGTCATGTTAGACAGCGCGTGGAGCGAAAATTCACGCACGGCGTGTGTGCCTAGGCTCAGTCCATTCCTTGGCGCGGAGATTGCCAATCCAAGTTCCGTGTAAAGGCCATGGATCGCCAATTCACGCGCCCGCCACAGCCGTGCAAAGGAATCAACGAAGCCTTTAGGACGCGCCTGTCCGCTCCAGGCCGCGCCGAACCCATTACACGGACCGTGGATTAGCAATTCACGCGCCATGCAAGATGGCCTTAACAGGTTGGATGCGGCCTGGAGCGTGAAGGAACATCCTGACGCGTTCCTTCCAGAGCATCTTCGGCAAATATTAAAAGAGGCGCCTTTGGTCATCTAATCTGGTCCGAAAATATTTACACAAAGTCAATTTATTTAGTTTGCATATGTTAAGTCCTAAGTTTTTCTCTTTTTTTGTACATGAAATATTTTTAATTTAAATTCATATTTGCAATTTTAAATAGCGTCTAAGTTAGTGACAACAGGACCAGTTTACATTTTACCTGGGTATTCACAGAACCCTTATACGAGGGTGGATTGATAAGTTTCCGGCCTAACCAAGAGATGACGCCACTAGGCCTACCTTGAGGTGACATTCTATAGTACCATCCTTGGATAGCTTGTAGCTATAGTTTCAGCCCGATCTCCTTGCTAGTGTAGGTTTGACAGCACG